>NC_091557.1:28482989-28485489 GCF_042767895.1 Penaeus vannamei
GTTTGGGGGTGTTTGGAAACTTCGAGTATATATATGGTTATATTCACGATTGATTTGGTGAGTTTGAAGTTTATTCTGGTTAGTTTACAAACCGTTTTATGAGCGAAGTTTGCCTGCTCAGTTCATGGTCGTTTCGATGTTTCCATGATGGTTTAGTTTACAAGTTTAAAGTTTACCTGGTCAGTTCATGACTAATAAGCAGAGTTTGGAGTTTACGGCGCTGGTCAGAATGGTAATGGTGAAGTTTGTCTAGTCACTTTATGGTAATTTTGACATTTTAAGATCAATTTTTAAATTGAAATATGATTGAAGCACTGGGAAGTATCTTCTGCATTTTTCAATTTGTAGTATCAGTATTATCAAGTATAATTTATTCTAGGATTTGGATCCGATATCATATCAAATCGCAATTATTATTATTATTTTTTTTAATATAGCAACCTCACCTGATAAGACGTGCACACCATAAGATAGCTCAGTAGAACGAGCAGTAAATCGACCCATTCTGTAAGCCAGAGGTGTATGAACGTTAAAGACAGTGGCTTTTCAAAAACATCTAAAATCACCACGCGATTTTTAAAAATTCATTGTTGTTAAACCTTCTTGAAAGCAAAATTCATAACGTGTATCTGTTGATCCCATGTAATGGATATTGAATTCCACAACCTACCTTCTTTAATACCGTACATCTCGAGCAGCAGCAAACTGAGTAGCAGGAGACCACAGCTGATTAAGCAGAAGCAGATGACCGGACGCCTCCCGAGGCGCTGCGTGATCGGCGCGGAAACACTGTAAGCTGGCACTTCCACGGCACCCATGAGTGCCATGTATAGGAAGGGGGAACTGTTGAAATTGAGAATGGCAGCTATTGTTAAAGAAGGAAACGACCTTGAATCGAATGTTACATGTTTGTTTCAACTTTGTCAAAACCTTTGTCAAAAACCCTAGATCTACATTCAGAAAGACAACAGAGTCTTTGCACCAACAGCACCAGAGATAAGGAAGTTCAATTTTAGCTTAAAATGGACACCTTAGACCTATTCCTCTCCTCCATTTAGGTTCCAGAAGTCCAGACGACTTGCGTCAGTTCCCAACGCCGTCCTTCCTCCATCCCCTCCATCCTCCTCCTATTCCACCAAGGGGAAAACCTCTTATCGTACCTGAAGGCGTTGGCGCTGAGAGGAAGACCCAGGTAAACGATGCCCTGCAGGAGCCAGATCACCACGAGCACCAGGGAGAGGCGCCTCATCACGCCCGTGCGGACCAAGGCCACGGGTCCCGCCCACCAAGCGCCAAAGCCGTCAGCGATGCCTAGAGGTTTGTTGACCCCCGAAGTGCCTTCTGCTCTATCGACGCTGACGCCGTTCTGAAGGCCGTCTGGGTGCTGGGTGGCGGGGTTTGGGCTCTCCGCGCTGTGCCTGGCTGCCGTGGGCTTCGAACCGGATAATCTCTGTAATTATCAAACATTTCTTTATTAATGTGAACGAAATATTTAATCGTTATTGAGTTTCAAATATTGAATACAATTTGCTTTGAAGAAAAGGCAGTACCTGAGCTATTAGTCAGAATGCATATCTTGCGTAAGTTAAAAGGATTTTGATTAATACGAATAAACAAATGGTTATTGGTTAATAATAAAATCTTGCTTTCTGTGTTTAGAATCCAGTGACATTTCAATCATCATCTTACCGAAAAAAAAATCAGGTGCATTTAGCCAAACGTGATATTACTTTATTGTCTTGAAACTGAAAGTTTATATGAAAAATATTGCTTATGTACCCTGCTATGGTTAAATGCAATCGTGGAAATAATTTACACACAAGAGGCATCAAATTATTTATATCTGAATTTCAATTCCTTTTGTTAAAATGTGATAAGCTTCTCTAACCCATAGGATACGGCCATTTTTATTAGCTGCGAATGTAAAGTTTTAGCAACATACATCGCATGTACACATTTTTTAAGGCTTCAATATATTATTACCTTATTAATTCCATTCTGTATGTAAAAAATGAACTAATTACCCTTAAGATTACGGATTTCACATTTGTTATCTCCAACTAACTATCAGAACTATCTTTCCCGGTTACCTTAAAACAGAAAAAAATGAACGTGAAAATTGAACATTGTGTTGTACTTTCCTTTCAACATTCAATGTAAACATACAACTCCCTCATATATTACAATACTGGTTATTGGTAAAAGAAATTTCAACCATATCTCTACATATCAATTCGTATCATTCGCAGGATACGAATAAACCAATATTGACGGGAATACGTAACTTTGCGTGAGATAAAAGATCAATGTCCATTATATTTCGAAAATGGTGTTGACTGGCATTATCCTTACAATAAATAAAAAAAAAACTTGGCCATGATAACTGAGGCTATATTATGTAAGAGTGTGTAAGTCAAAATGTGTTTTGAAACCTCTTATCAAATCCAATCACTCCATTTTCTTCAAGCACTGATAATGCCAAAAGGGACATGATAACGAA
>NC_091557.1:28520489-28522989 GCF_042767895.1 Penaeus vannamei
CTTTCTATCTCAGCAGGATACCTGATGAACTGTTCCTTATCCCTTCTCAGCAGAGTCCTAGTCCTGCTCACCAAGGAACGGCGCAAATCCCGAATGCCGTTCAGACTAGCCATGCGACACACATCTGTGGCCTCCAACGTCTCCAGCGAGATGAAATTCTGCCTTGTCCTCGGACGTTCTGGACTCCTGGGCTGTATCGACTGTTTCATGCTTAAAGGAATCCCATAGGACTACAGGGTGTGTCAGATTTTCAAGCACTGTTAACCGAGCAGAGACTGCTGGAGTGAACCTTTGCGCACACTCCTCATCCCCCAATCTGTCCGGGTGAAACACCCTAGAATGGTCACTGGAGAGACGGGGGATTTGAAGTGAACTTGCAGGGTCACTACAACCAATCTATGGTCAGTGCCACAGAACTCAGCACTCCTGTAAACCCTGCAGTTCTGAAGGATCCTCCAGCGAGTGCTAGCAAGGATGTGGTCAATCTCCTTGGCCACAGTACTCATATCACTGTACCAAGTCCAGCAAGGCAGATAAGAGCATTGATACCAGGAGCCAGAAATCCTCATTCTCTGGGACCAAGCAAAGTCAAGGAGAAGGAGGCTGTTCTCGCTCCCGAGGTCAGCTCCCGAGCAACGGGGGCCGATAGACATCTCATAGCCACCTCGATCACAGCCGGATACCACAGTGAAGTCGCCCAGTACAATGTAAATGTTTCCCCGGGGGCATTTGTCTACCACAGATGTAAGTTTGTCATAGAACGCCTCTTTCACATCGAGTTTACACACATCGGTAGAATACACAGCAATAAGAGACACAAAAGTGTGCTTCAGTCTCAGTGCCATAATACGTTCATCAACTGGAGACACCTCCACTACCAAAGGTTAAAGTTGACTGAAGATGTCTATGGCTACTCCCTGGAGATGGTGACCATCGCCTTGGCCCGACCAGTAATAGGTGTATCCACCCATACTGATCGTACCGCTACCAGGCCTCCTCACCTCTGAGAGGGCGGCCACCTCTACTTCCAGCTGCTTCAGTTCCCTAGATAGCATAATCGCTCATCCTGCCATAAAGACCTGAGGTTAAACCTTGGGCCGTTGCTCCGGGCAGACGCTACTTCTGCCTCCCTTGCCGACGTTGCCCTATATAAAAGGGATTGGCAGGCTGTGGGGCCCATCGTCCACCTGTGTAGGCCCCACAGGCCTTACATTGGGGTGGTGGCTGACAGAGCGCAGGCGCGACGAGTAACTCACGTTTTCATCGCCTTCCCCAAGGGATCCACAGCATGCCTCACTTGCTGGGTGCGAGTGGCAGTTCCCCTCTCCCCAGCATTACCATTTATACTAAACACTGCCGATTGGTTTTATCTGGGGGGGAGAAGGACTGGCAAGGCCCACCTCCCCTGAGCCTCCCATTTACCCCTGGGGGCTAAGGGGCAGGAGTTGGCACAGCCAGGGCGTGTCCACACGCTGATAGGCCATGACCCAGTGCCTCTGGGGCCTCTTGCTGCTCCAAGATCCCCTACAGTATATCCTGGGATCGCAAGGTCCCCAGTTACCTATGGGTGGCCACAAGGAGGCACTTCAGAAGTCTCGATTAGGGAGAGGCTATGAACTGGCAGGGGAGTCTTATGCAGAGCTGCTCTCTTTTTCGCACTTGGCTAGCCAACAGTGGCAGCTGCAAGCGAGAAGGAATGAAAAGCACACATATATATATATATATATATATATATATATATATATATATATGTGTGTGTGTGTGTGTGTGTGTGTGTGTGTGTGTGTGTGTGTGTGTGTGTGTACATAAATATACAATATACAAAATATATATATATATATATATATATATATATATATATATATATATATATTTTTTATATACACAAACATATAGATATATATATATATATATATATATATATATATATATATATATATATATATATATATATATATATATATATATTGTATATATAGACACACATATACATATATATATATATATATATATATATATATATATATATATATATATATATATATATATATACACGAGTGTGCGTGTATGTATGCATATATATGCATTGTGAAGAAGTGGAGGACATGGAGGTTGGTGTAATGAAAGGGGTCTTGGCTTCCTGGTTTATTGGGAGAGGAAATGCGCGCCCCCATGAGGGACACCGTGCCCTGAGTGCTGAGGCGGAGGGCGAGCTGCCTTGTCCTGTGACTGCTCCTGTTCTGTCTGCTGGGTCTCTGCTCTCTGGATCTCTGCCTGTTCTGCCTGACGAGACGTCCTTTTATCCAGCGACTCCTTGTCCTGTTGGCAGGTGCTTGCTTCTGATTTTTGGGGTGTCAGTACTTCCGGCCATGACAAAGGGGATGAGTTCGTCGGAATTGCTCGAGGGGGAGAAAGTACTTGTTGACAACTGCTCGGCCACGCAAACGGATCTTCCTCGAGCCGTCTGCAACATCTTATGCATTGATGGCGCATCTGATGG
>NC_091557.1:28530489-28547989 GCF_042767895.1 Penaeus vannamei
GCCTATCACATATAGTCGTACACTTTTACCGCGATGTCTGTATACATATATAAATGCATATATGAAACTTTAGGACATGTAACGGCAATGATACTCAACTGTATATATATATATTTTTTTAATGTGCAAGGTGTATGTGGCTCTGTTCCGGAATTTTATACCATACGTCCTTGTCCCTAATATATGAATAAATGCAGATTTTTTTCTCAAAAAGTGAATACTGCAGGAAGTTACGGTAAGGCTAATACACGGGATATTTGCTCGGCGTCTCCGTATAATCTCCGCTCAGAAATCTCACGACTACCGCACGCAGCCTTACTGGAAGCACTGAAATAAGATGTAACAGAACTCATTCAAGAACTAAGAACGACACAGAGAGGTCATTTGGTCTGCGGCAGTGGAGATTCAGGGTACGGTCTTCACACCTATTGTGCTAATATGTGTAGTTAAAAAATACAGTGTTTAGTACTGAGCACGACGATATCTCTAGCTGTGTATGATATCAATATTTATAATCTGCAGAGGGATCTGTGTTGACTGTTGACACATGTTTCGTGTAAACCAATTTTCTATTATCTATTGCCTTTTGTGGTTGAATGTGATGCCTCTGATGTAGCCATTTCAGGTGTGTTAAATCAAGGTGGAAGACCTGTTGCTTTCATTACAAGGTAGCGAGTTCCATTACACAGCGGTTGAGAAGGAAGCACTGTCGTAATGGAAGCAGTCCGGAAATGGAGTCACTTATTAGCTCGGCAGCACTTTATGCTGGTCACTGATCAATGCTTAGTTGCCTTTGTGCTTGATAACAGGGAGCGAACCAAAATAAAGAAGAGTAAGATTCAAGAATGGAGGATGGAATTAGTCTCATTCAGCTATAGTATTCAATATCGACCTGGTAAAGAAAATTTGGCCCCTGATTCTCTGACGACAGCATTTTGTTTTCGGCTTTTCAACTTCAACTCTTATGGACATCCACGACGGTTTGTGCCATCCTGAAGCATCCCGCTTACTGCATTTTGTTAGATCCAAGAATCTACCCTTTGCAACTGAAGACGTTAAGAAGACGTGCTGCATGCAAAGTTTGTGCTGAATTAAAGCCACAATTGTATTGCCCATCTGAAGGGACGCTTATCAAAGCCACTCTACCTTTAGAACGTCTAAGCATTGATTTTAAAGGACCGCTAGCGTCTTCAACTCGCAATGTATACATGCTCATCGTTGTGGATGAATATTCCAGGTATCCTTTTGCAATTCCTTGTCCGAACATGCACACGTCTACAGTCATCGCTTGCCTTGAACGGATATTTACCCTTACTGGAATGCCGTCATACATTCATTCAGACAGAGGTGGATCATTTATGTCTCAGGAGCTGAAATTGTATGTCTCTAGTAGAGGAATTGCAAACAGCAGAGCCACACCCTATCATCCATTGGTAATGGCCAGGTAGAGAGGCATAATGGGATTATCTGGAAGGCAATAATGCTTAGACTAAGATAAAGAAATCTGCCTGTATAACACTGAGAAGTTGCACTTTCTGATGCCTTACATTCTATAAGGTCATTATTGTCAACTGCTACAGACACTACACCTCATGAAAGGTTTTTCACATTTCAGCGACTTTCTACTCAGGGTAACATCCTACCTAATGGTTGTCTGCACCAGAACCAGTCTTGCTTCGCAGATTTGTAAGATCAGGAAAGCATGATTCGGTAGTTGACAAGATGGAATTAATTAATGGACATGATTTTCTATTACCTATCTGTTGAGTAATGTCATCTGTCAAGATATTTATCTTATTACCGCTAATTGTGAAACATTGACTAATGGTGTTTCTTAAGTGTGATGATAGATTAGTAAGTTAAGAAGATATATTGTTTTTGTTACATGTTGACACATAATATTTTGTATTAAACGGACAAAATCGTGGTGACTTTCATTACACCTATGTACAAAAACGAATACTTCCTTTATGACAAGTTTAATGCAGTAGTTTCACAAGAAGCATGACCATTGAATAACGATATATTATTCATGTTAATGATAAGACTAATAACCCTGAAAATGTTAATGAAAGGGAAGGAAATGGTAACCTTAGCTGAATAAATGGGTAAAGAAAAAAACAATAATTACAAATATTATATGCCCATAAAAAATATTATGTATGTGTAATTGCACATCTGTATATGCCAGAGAGAGTATGTGTATGTGTGACAGTACCAAAGTGTATGCATGCTTAGTAAAGTGGGTGTAAGGATATTGAGGTCAGTGTGAAAGTTTGAGAGAGAGAGAGAGAGAGAGAGAGAGAGAGAGAGAGAGAGAGAGAGAGAGAGAGAGAGAGAGAGAGAGAGAGAGAGAGAGAGAGAGAGAGAGAGAGAGAGAGAGAGAGAGAGAGAGAGAGAGAGAGAGAGAGAGAGAGAGAGAGAGAGAGAGAGAGAGAGAGAGAGAGAGAAAGAGAGAGAGCAGGTGCGTGTTTTCAGTCAACAAAATTGCAACTTTTCATAAGATTAGCCTTACGTAATGAGACCATTTATTGCCATGACCCCGTTGATAATATTAACAAACATAAAAATTCGCGCCAATTTCATATTTCGAGTCGCATGAGTTGTCTCGTGCTATTCATAGTTAGGGTGGAAACGCTTATCTTTGCACTCGCATGCATTTTCTTGGCATTATGACAAAACTAGTATTCGTGATATGGATAAGAAGAAACACTGATGTGAAATAACTGATCAAGGAATATTTAAAACATAAGAATCACTGAAATTTGAATTTCAGTTTTGAATGCCTGTAAGAGATATGAAAGAGAATCAAATAAATAGCATATCATAGTAATTACACAGAATTATAGTTGCACATGATTCTTATGGAGACGATCCGGATTTGCTGTTTCAGAGAAAGAAATAATGAAGTGTACAAGGTTGTGATGGGTAAAGGTTATGGTAAAACGAGAACCTCGTATCAGCAAGACTAATTTTATCTCTATGCGTGTCTTAAATAGGTGAGACATATGTAGTATACGGACATGTAGTACCCAGGGGGCCCCTCCTACCCAGAGGAGTGCCTGTACTACTCTACAGTCCCAGGGATATGACCTTGAGGGAGTCACGGCGGGAAATCTTTGCATGTTTCAGGATGTTCGATGAGTGATTAAAAGAAATTAAAATAACTAAAAATACTGTAAGAAGCCAGGAAGAAAAGGAGGGGATAGACTAACATAAGAAAAGTACCAGACGCAGGAGGAGGGTAAAATGAAAGGAGAATCGGTAGCAGAAGACCCAAGAAAGAAATAAGGTCAAGTGGGAGAACCACGAGGCTGCATATGACATGTGGTGTATGTATAAGTGCAATCTTGCAATCATACATAGATTTAATGAATACCATCACATAGGCTTTATACTTAACTTTTCCGTCGTTTTAGGATCCTTAGCTGGAGCTGCCGGCCACTTAGGAATAATCTTCATGTACATATATAAAGATGCCCGAGGATGAGGAAGGAAACGCCCCGTGGTAAAGGAGAACAACGAATGGTTATTTCTCGAGCAGTACAAAAGGGCCGCGGGAGGCCGTGACGTCACGCTCGTGACGCGTAAAAGATTTAACTTGAAATAAAACGAAAATAGAACAATAAGAATAAACATTAAAACACAACAGAAATATAGTACATGATATGGGAATAAAAAAGGACGTATAAAATCGTACATAAACACAATCACAACTGACAGTCGGCAAGCGCAGCTCAACCAAGGGGGATACTCACACATGCACGCAACCGCCCGCACACAGGTGCGCACCGTGAGAGTGCCACGCTACACATACATTATCTCAAAGTTGATGGGAGTTCATTTCCCAAATTTTGTTTGATTATCTCTCTCTCTCTCTCTCTCTCTCTCTCTCTCTCTCTCTCTCTCTCTCTCTCTCTCTCTCTCTCTCTATATATATATATATATATATATATATATATATATATATATATATATATATATATATTTCTCTCTTTCCCTCTTCCTTTCTCTCGTGTCAACGATATGTTCTACTGGATGGGTGTTGTTTCACACATTCCTCGCGCCTACGACACCTATGGAACTTTCTCCTCGAGCAAGTCCGGCAAATTCGCCCCTTTTGTCCCGACCGGATAAGGACACCCAAGTCTATGGTACGAGGCACCTCCGCCAGCAGGACAATGATTCGGTGGATATAAGAACGTCTCGCCGGGCAGAAGGCAGCAGAAGCGGACCAGAGAGCCAGCAGGAGCAGCCAGAACAAGTGGGGGTCACGCTCCGCCCTCCGCACTCGGGGCTCGGGGTCACTCTCGGGGGTCACACCTCTACCTCCCAATAAACCAGCAACCCAAGACCCCTTTCATTCACCACCACCTCCACGCCCCCAACTTCATACGCTGACATCTTGTGTATATATGTATATATAAATATATATACACATATATATACATATATATATATATATATATATATATATATATATATATATAATATAACATATATATAATATAACATATATATAATATATATATATATATATATTATATATATATATTATATATATAGATATAGATATATATAATATACATATAATTATATATATATATATATATATATATATATATATATATATAATCTATATATATAATCTATATATAATCTATATATATATATATATAATATATATATATATAATATATATATATATATATATATATATATATATATATATATACAACACACACATACATATGTGTGCGTGTATGTATGTATGTATGTATATGTACAAATATGTGTGTGTGTGTGTGTGTGTGTGTGTGTGTGTTTGTGTGTGTGTGTGTGTGTGTGTGCGTGTTTGTGTATGTATGTGTGTGTGCGTGTATGTATGTATGTATGTATGTATGTATATGAATAAATGTGTGTGTGTGTGTGTGTGTGTGTGTGTGTGTGTGTGTGTGTGTGTGTGTGTGTGTGTGTGTGTGTGTGTGTGTGTGTGTGTGTGTGTGTGTGTGTGGGTGGGTGTGTGTGTGCATACATACATACATATAGATATATATATCTATACGGGACACTGTTGTGATAGAGGTGCTTCGTGTGAGTATTCAGGTGGAAGCGGTAAAGAGGGTATGTTGGGAGGGTGTAAGAGGAAGGGGGTGTAGGGAATTTGAGGAGGAGGAGGAGGATGGATATTTGCAAATACTTCAAATGTAGGAGTAGGAACAGAGGGATTGGGTGGTGGATGAGAGAGCAGTGTATTCCCTTGGATCATCTTTAGGAAGTTTTGGATGTCTTCGAGGGTTTCTGAAGGGGAGCTGGGTTAAGAGGACTAAGAAACAAAGGTTCTCTTATGAGGAGGATAATAGGCGATAGATATCTAAGGAACAGAAGAAGTGGAAGGTGTGGGAGATAATGGAGTAGGGGAACGTGGAGTGGAACGTTTAGGTTGCCTGGTACAACAAATAAAGTGAGGAGGAGGGGTAGGTATTGGGGAAGTGGTAGAGACTGGAGTATCTGGATTTAAGATGGAAAACGGATTTGACTGGTGGATAGGGTGAGTAGACATAGGACGTTGGTTTAGGATATAGGGGAGAGATACTTGGGGAGATGCAGAAACATCTTGCGAAGATGTTGGGGGAGCAGAGCGAAGGACTGCTTCGGAATAAGTTGAGAGAGAAAAACCTCGTCGTCGTGCTTCCTGTCCGGCCTCACGTAGTTTAAATCTCAGGACTGCTACCTCACATTCAAACTTATAGGCAGGGCAGTTCCTATAAAATACGTTATTGCAGTCTCCACAATTGGCACATGTACGTGTCTGAGCAGGGCAATTTGAATGGCCATGACCAGGTTGGGCACATAGAGACCATCGGGCTGTGGAGCGACAATGTTTGGCTGGGTGGCGAAAATGCCAACATTTCTGACATTGACGAGGAAGGGGTCGCTATTGTCGGACATGATAAGACAATGGACATTATCAAGCCAGTTATCTCCCGTCTGCCAGCACTGTCATTGTCTCATAAGAATGTTATTTTTGGCTACAAAAAATCACGAAGACTGAAGCAAACATTCCCAGATATGGAGTAAACATATCTGCAGTGGACAACGAATCATTAAGTGCACCATTAGATCTATTTTATTACAAATGTAATTGGGGTCTCAAAATAATTAGCCATTTACTAAGGAGTGCTTCTTTTTTCGTGGAGTGAGCAAAATGGGTTTATTACTTCTGTAAGACAAACGTTGGGACAAGAGAATAAAGGAAATATATAAGGAACAAAGAAAAAAAGTATTATTAATATGAATAATAGTAATAAATAATAATACGTTCTTTTTACCCCAAACATACATCTTTATTTTTAAAACTGAATTAATTCATGTTATGTGTCCTTCAGTAAGCCAATGTAAGCACACTATGGATACAAACAGCTGCAAGGTAACCATATATTTTTGATGAAAAATACAAACAATCCTTTCCATAACAATGTATGCTAAACCAGGTTCTTTGTAATGATAGCTAATTGGTGTATGATAATTATCCGACTCATCAACAGCTAAGAGTCTCATGACCCACCCTAGTTTATACGCACAGCGTTAAAGTAAATACGTTATTATAATTCTTTTTTACTTCTTTCTGTCATCCAACTTGTACTTACTAGGGTGTTCCTTGTTCATATAGTTATCCTTACTATCGACTAGTACTTCCAAGTTTATTACCTTGTTGATTTTGAAGCTAATTTTCACGCGCACACACACGCGTGCACGTACGTTCATTCCTACACACACACACTCACACTCACACTCACACTTACACTTACACTTACACTTACACTTACACTTACACTTACACTTACACTTACACTTACACTTACACTTACACTTACACTTACACTTACACTCACACTCACACTCACACACACACACCTAGTTTAGACATCCCTTAGGTTTCAAAAACATCATTTTTTCTTTTAATCTATGCACTGCTTTGTCAGCTAATTGTTTAAAGTGTTCTGTAACTAATATGAACCTCTCAGTTGCTTCTGGAGTCCACCTTTCCCTTCTCTTCATCCCAGACATATCCATATGATTGAAGAGAGAGCATTAAATCAATTAATCAATTCTTTATGCTTCCTAATGTTCTTAAAATTGAAAACTAAGCCTAGCATCATATTAAAGTAAGAAAGTTCATACCTTAATTTTCTGTACACATTTCGCCAGGAATACTGTTTCAGATATGATTTCTTCAGAATCTCGTGTTAATGGACTGTCTCTTAAACTTTCTATTAATTCTTGTGATGTGCTTGGTCTGCAATGCAGTGATGGTTCTGTCCTCTGCTGCTGATATGAAGGTCCTGATCTCTGGATTTCTGGGCGTGTGGGAAAGGGTTTAAAAATCTATAGGGTGGAAGCTGAGGCGTGTCTTGTCTTTTTATTGGTGAAAAAATCTGTGGTACTTTGAAACATTTCTGTGCAATGTTCCTCTTCACACACAACTGTTATATGTTGTGTAGGGTAGCGTTTGGAGTGAATCATGCACTCATTCCTGTAAAAAAAATGTCTAAAATATAATACAAATATTCAACTCACCCTTCATATCCCTATATAAATAATATAGAAGGCAGTACTACAGATATTACATATAGAATTGTGGTCCAGTATAAAATTTACTTTATCCTGGATTTGCATTCAGACACTGCGTTGTTAAAAGATTTTTCTGACAAATTATGTTAATTTTTTCAAAGACTGGAGAAGAGATGATTGTTATTGAAAGTTGTAGTAAGTCACTCAAGATGCAGTTTGATCTTCATATAACAATTACTAAGCCCCAGTATGCCTACTGATAAGGCAAACATGTTTATTTATGAAATATTAAATTTTTTTCATGATGCCAATGTTATATTTATTGTAGTAAAATGGTAAACAAAACTAATATAACAACTGTAAAACCTATCTGTTTTACAACACTCACCAGTTAATATCTATTGCGCTGTTGCATCAGTTCCCTTATTAGTAGGCCTACTGATAAGGGAAACATGTTTAAGAAATATTATGTTTTCCTTGATGACAAGGTAATATTTGTAGTAGTAAAATGGGTAACAAAACCGCCGTAACAACTCTAAAACCTATCTATTTTACAATGACACTGAAGTACAAAAATGACATTCACCAATCAATATCCATGTTCACGAGGTCCATAGGAGAGTATACTTGCAAATTTTGTAGTAAAGTAGTTTTAAAAAAACTCAGCACGTAATTCTTATTTAAAACATTGGTTAATAATTGATTTAAGATGTCAACTTTTGTGACCTTGACCATATATTATTTTGTTTCACAAACCTGGAAATACGAGTTCCTTGCCTGCAGCCTCTGAACTTCAAAGATTCCTTGTGGGACTTCTTTGGTTTTTATATTCATTAGTGTGAGTTATTTCCTTTATCAGAACATTTGATCCGTTATGTCAATATATAGTTTCAGAATAAAAATTTAGTATGAAAATTCTAAGACAATCGGCGTTATTGCCAAAAATACCTCTAAATGGCAATTGATGGCACCTGTGAAGTTCATGACGGACTTATGACGTACAGTACATGATTGGTGGGATTAACTTTTCTCTTCCGCGCATGAGTAGGATTAAAAAATGAGCTCAAAAGTAAAGCCTGGTCCGGAGGTGCGTTAAAAATTGATCCTGGATGTTGCACTAGATTTGAATTAAACTTTAATACTGGATTAACTTTTATGGAACGTCTGTACAGAAGACGTCCATGAAAACAAAAACCTCGTATACCTTGAAACCAGCATTTGAAAAAATACTATTATGTAATTATTTTGTCCATCTGCTTATCCTCCTCCTCATCATCATGACTGTCATTATTGTTACCATTACCATAATCATGATCATAATCTCAATCCCATAATCATAATCGTAATGTTTATCATAATCATAATCATTATTGTTATCATTATCATTATCATAATTATAATCATACTCATACTCATAATCATAATTATTATCAAGAAAATAATTAAGATAATGATAATGATGATGATGATAATAATGTTAATAATCAAAATCATTATTATTATTATTATTATTATCATAATGATAGTGATAACAATAATAACAATGATAATGATAATGATAAATATAATAACAGTTTTGATGATGATGATGTAGAAGATAATTTTAAAAAGAATTAAAGGTAAAAGTGAAATAAAGTTATAAAATCCTTTCAAATAAATAATAATAATCACTTATCACATATGACTTAACAAAGAAAGGTTTCAAAAAAAATAAATATACTGCCATGAAATATATTTCAGTCTTCTCAACAATGCATTGACAATCAACGATGAAAAAGATAAACTATGAACAAAATTACATGGTATGATTTATTTTATATTTACTGCTTTGCTTTGTCAAATAAATAGTGTTTTATGATGTATGAACTGTACAACTAGTCATTAACATGTGTACTCAAAATGCTGCAAAACATATATATTCTCTTTTTATTCAAAGCACCACTACAGAACCAAACCATATGTAAAAAATATTTACATTTCTGCAACCATTGTTGAAAAAAATGCTGAACATATTCAACACTGATTAACAAAACAAGGCTTAACAATACAATTTACCAAATTTCACTTCATTCTAAAATATTTTCAATGGATTCTGAAATATTGCATCTGGAAACGAATGATTTCTGAGCCCATTCTATTTGATATAAGACTCGAAAGTATTTTCCTTAAATTCCCAAACCCTTTATTCATCATTATGAGTATTTGATTTCTTAAATGTTACAGCAATCTCCTTGACTTTGGGTGTCAGGCTCTCCAACTGAAGCTTGATATCTCCCAAGGTGTTCTCATCATCTTTGGCGACCAGCGACTTTATCACCAAATCTGCAAAGGCAAAATGATCAGCAATACATAACAGAACGAAATGACTCTACCACAGTAACAGAGTAGAGACAATATGGCTGTGATGTCTTGAGGAAGACTAAACTTAAACCATAGAGCAATCTCATTGAATAGTACATATCATAAATGGTTCCCTATTGCATCACTGACTTGAACTTTAAACAATCTTATTTACAATGAACAGAGAAATTATAAAGCATTAAAGTAAGTAAGGAAAAAAATAAAAATAAAAATAACAGTTTCTATTACTCCTCTTTCTCTCCCTCCTTACCTTGGTAATCCTGCAGGATAGCATACTGATCTGCTGGTAGGCTACTCTTTACATATGATAAGATATGAGGCACAAATTTCCCTGAGGCATGTAGCATATTCCCTGTGACAGATTGGAAAAGCAACAGACATGCCAAGTGCAGCGTCAGAGGTGCATCAAGTGACCCATCCAGCTGGTCCAACAGAGCACACCGGTGGTTTTGTAACACTTGCCTGGAAAGAGGTAGGGAAAAAGTAATGACCTGATAATTTTTTTTTTTTTTTTTTTTTTTTTTTTAATCAGTTTCCTTATTCTATCCTTGGATAATGAAAACATATATATTACTACTAACACTTATATACAGAAATCATGATAATGATAAGATCAAAATAATAATAATGAAGGATATAATCATAATAATAATAATGTAGGAGATAACCACTGTAATAATAAAAATAAGGAAGGAGATAATCATAATCATAATAATAATAATATTATAACTATCATGATTATTATCTTTAATACTACTACTACTACTATTTCTATTACTATTATCATTATCAATATTATCATGATGATTGTAATAATAATAATAATAATAATAATAATAATAATAATAATAGTAATAATAATAGTAATAGTAATAATAGTAGTAATAATAGTAGTAATAATAATAGTAATAATAATAGTAATAATAATAGTAATAATAATAGTAATAATAATAATAATAATAATAATAATAATAATAATAGTAATAATAATAATAATAATAATAATAATAATAATAATAATAATAATAATAATAATGATAATGATAATGATAATGATAATGATAATGATAATGATAATGATAATGATAATGATAATAATAATAATAATAATAATAATAATAATAATAATAATAATAATAATAATAATAAAAATAATAATAATAATAATAATAATAATAATAATAATAATGGTCAAAACAATACAGTTAACAATGTAGCACATGAAGGGTATGTTTTGAAATTTCATACAAAATGTAAAATAAAGAAAAAAAATGTTTGATATTAGACTATATGGCTTTGTTATGGTGATTAATAATTCTGAAAGTATTTTAACTTGGCTTAAACACAAAATTAACTGTCCCTATTCACAAAAAGTAAATATAATACATCATAACTATTTTAAAACTATCAAAAATTATAAAATAATTAACATACAACAGATATAGAAGTACACACATACTTGTCGCTCTTATCCTACACTAATTAAGCTTACACTATATTATATGTTGATATACTAGCATTAACATAATGACAAAGTGTAATGGCAGACATCCCTGAAATTCCTAAATATCAATACTCCCCACTCAAAAGAAAAAGACAGACACCAATGTACATCATGAATTTCGAGTGCTACTGGCTCAATATTCCTATAGGCCAGAGCAGAATATTGAAAGATAAATACTCCTATGACCAACAACCCTTCCACAGTAGTATTCTAGTTTGACACAGTAGGGCATCTGGACTAAGGACAGACCTTAGGATACCAAGGATGCCAGGGACACACATCCCTAAATCATTAGTACCATACTCTTTTTTTTATTCTTTTCTTTCCTCTTATCTCTTTCATTTATTAATTCAATTACACTCTTACCCTTTTTCTGCATACCAGGCATATGAATTATAGGTATCCTTAGCTTCCCATAAGTTCAGGATCAATTTAATTTTACAGTTCAAATTGTTGTGATTTATCTCTAGGGTAATTTCCATCTAAACTCCTATCCACACGTTTATAATATCGTTCAATGATACAAAAGAAAAGTTTTTAGGAAAAATCAGAATGGGACTGGTCATCACCTTTAAAATTTGTAAATTCCATATTTTGATTTCTTGTTTTCATACACTTAATTATATAATCCAAACAAACTCATGTATGTTAAGAACCAACAGTAAGAGTAATGCAAGATTATATTTTGTTCCCCTTTTCATGAGATTCTTTCCCCTTGTCTTAAATTATAGAGAAAAACAAAGTCCTACACAAAGGATAACACAAACATCTTGTGCAAGATTACCGATCCTTTTTGTTGTCCTTCTTCTTGAGCATAAGACCAGCGGAAGCAATGGCTTCATCAGCTGCATCCATGAACTCATCAATGTCTGAAGCTGCTAGTGTCTTGTGGGCTGTCATCATCACCTCCTTCGTGTCATCTGGCAAGTTTTTGATGACACTCTGCCTAATCTGTAATAGGTTTGGATCAGATATTCAGTTGTTAAATTCATGTTCACTGACGAATCTGCTACAACCTGTATACCAGACATCCAGTGATCGTTGATAAATCATTGCTGTTTTTCTTTTCAACACCAGAGTTTCATGCCAGGTTATAATGGTTATGCTCATAATATTAAGGTTAAGTCAAATTCTACAGTTTGTGGTAAGTGACATATGAAGTATTACATATAATTTGTTCTTAAATAAGCTAGCCTTCTCATAACAAGCAAATGAAATTGTTCCTTCCATTTCCCTTCTCTCATTTTGTTATATCCATCTGTATCTCTCTATTTCTTCCTCTTCTATGGTACTTCTGTATTGATGGTCACTTGAAAGGTATTTAGTGATGAATAATTTAAGGCTTTTGCATGAAATATTAAAATTATCATTAAACAATGGCTATGTGTTGTTTGTTAATATTTTTTCCATTCTCTATTCATCCTCTAGCATCTTAGCAACTGCAATATCTTATAAAATAAAGATTAAAAAAAAAAAAGTTTAGGCCTACCTCTGGTGTGATATCCTTATCTTTTGAAATGTCCAGATGGCTTTCATCTGCTAAGTAGATAAGCAACTCATTGATGATTTCAGAACACTGAGTTTTCAACAGATGTTTTTTCAACTGTATCTGTTTATCTTCATCAAAGACCTAAAAGATAAAAGAGGAAAGATATTGCATAAATTCATTGACAAAATGAATACAATATATCATATACTGTCACAATTACCTGAATTCAAATATCATACAAATCCCAATGTAAACAGACCTTTAGACTCTTTTCTGCCAGACGTATAGTTGTAAGTAAAGCAGACACTTTCTCCACAAGCTGTTGGTGCGTTTTCTTGCGAGCATCACTTCCTGCAGAGACTGTTGCCAAGAATGCTGTTTGTGCCACATCCTGGAACTGGCGAGTCAGTCCTGGATTGAGTTCTGATGCCAGAGCCTCCACTAACTCTTCTGGACAATCAACCAATTCTGGGAAGTTGGATATTTCTGTCTGCAAGTCCTCAAGTGAAAGGAATTCTACATGGGGGAATTTTCCACTGCCAGATGACTGTGGAGGAGGCGTGTCATCCTCAGAGTCTGAGTCCCTGGATGCACCTTTCCTGCCTTTGTGCTTGTTTTTTACCGCCTTTGTCTTTGTCTCTCGGCCTTGTGTGCCTCCCCCAGACTTTCCACCTGTTGCTTTCTTTCTGCGTTCATCTTTTTTATTTTTGCCACTTTCATCCTTTGTCTTTCCTGTGTTAATCTAGAAAAAAATTTGATGATAAAAAAAAAAAAAAAAATTAACACTATAATCTTGTCACCAAACTAGAACAAAAAATCAGATGATGTTAAAGTTCCTTGTATAATAAGCAAGCAGCTGAACTAACCTGTACTTTAAACACTCCTTGTTCAATAGCCTCCTTTGCCCTTGCTGGCATCAGCTGCTGTAGTTCATTGGCGAGTTTCGTTACCATTTGTTCACTTACAACAATGGTATCACACAGAACTCTTGAAGATGTTTTTGACTTGGTGTCTTGACGCTTCTTGAGGGCAATTTCCACTAGTTGGTTGCCCTCCTCAGGTGAGAACATAGATGGAAGGATGGGCTACAAAAACATTACCAAGATATGAACAGAAATACAAATACAGTAATCAGGTCATCTGTATGTAATAAATATTACCATAATAAGAAAGCCTACACTGAAATAATAAAAAAGAAGTGTTAATACTTGTAATGATTGCAGTAATTTCTAGTATCACTATCTCATTGTGGCAAACAACTAAACATCCACATTAATTAATATACCAAATATCTTCCCATTCATATAAGATAATACTGCAAATATCTAAACATTCATATTCATAATCAATAGGAAAATCAATGTACATCAAAATGGCACACATGACAGCATCACAGCATTACTATGTATCCACTGTTATAAATAAGGATAATCATTTATGGCATATGTCAAAACTGCTTACTGTTACTATATTCACTAAATAACTAAATCAAAGGAAGTATTTTATGCTCCTTTGAATTCTGAGTTAATAGGTCACTACTAATATTCTATTAAACATAACAACGCATTTCAAATGCTTCAAACAATGTAATATTTGCCTATTACAAATATCCAACATCTGCACTTGAGATTAAAGTATCACTGTAGACTACTGCTTTTTAAGTTTGAGAACAATGTGTATATAAATCAGTGTACATTACTTACATAAACATCTACCCATTTTCCAGATATAACAGCATCACTGATAGCACCTTCTATCTGGTCAATGAGCACTGGCCCAACACATACATTTCCCACGAAGGTCATTTCCACATCCTTCAAGTGCCGTCGAACAAAGGCCTCAGGATTCTCAATGCCTATACGTCGAAGCCCATCCAACTCTTTAGGGAAAAAAAATATCAATCTTTAGACCTTAAATTTTTTATAAAAGTTTTGGAAAGTATTTAGAGGAAATCAATGGCCCCTAAACTAATAACAGTGGCATTCATATTATTTTTGAAGGTAAATTTTAGAAAAAAACAAAACATTTCATCTTATGGTGCATTCAATCTGGATATATAGGAGGTCCTGCCCTGTAATTATACTGCTGGCAGGTCTGTATAATGATTGATAATTAAGATATTTGATTCAGTTTCAGTAAGAGCATCTGATTCTTAAATTACATTTTACATTAAACAACAGATTGAAACAATACCAGTGGTGAGTGGTGACAAGACTCTGTGCCTCCCCTTTGCAAAGTTATTTTGTGTAAACCTTTTTTTATCCTTCTCATCATTTTAAAATGTCCAGATTAGTCTTTTGATTTGTTTTATCCAGGTGGTAATATCTTATTTTCCTTACATAGACTCCATATCATTACTCTATGTAGTAAATAGTTAATTAAGGAACATTTGGTTATTTGTCATATATCTTATTTTTTCATAATTTTCAATTTTCCGTAATACAACCAACGCCACCAATCACAGTGGCTTGAAATACAATGTGCAACATGGAAATGGTGTCCTCCTTGGAGCTGGTGCTCTTCCACACCTTGCATTCCACATTCATTTATCAATGTGAACAATGCTTAAGCCCCCTTCTAAATGCCAAGTGAGTCAAATCACACTCCAAGAGGTTTGTGCACTTGCAGTGTGTCTTTTCCGTCTCCTTGGCCTTCACTCATGATGCTAAGTTCCCATCACCCAGCCCTCAGTCATATTGTCCAATGACAGCATGTTCAAATTACCTGGCCCTCAACCCAGATTTTTTCATGATGGGTCCATAACGTCTTCTGGATCGTAGGGGTTGATTTTTGTTAGATTTCTTTTTTTTGCTTAAATATGGTTAGCAGGGCTAGTTGGCAGGGTTACATCACATTTGATCATTAATCTTAAAATTAGTCTCATAACATCTTATCTTCTTATCAAGCCTACATTTTCATTTATTAAAATTACACTTCTCATAAACTATTAATATGCTACTGACATATGGGAAGTATGTAAATGTCATGGGATTACAGGAATCGTTTCATATAGTATGTACATCCTTGGTTGCCTTAAGACATGCACACTATACACTTGTTCACTTGTTTGGGCCATTACTACTAAGAGCAGGATGATACAGTTGAGTGTCTAGTTCCTCAATTTCAGTAAAAGCATTAAGTGCAAAGGCTCTAGTGATCACTTGACACTGCCCCACTATTGGTGGCTTACAGTAGTATAAATCTGGACAGAATGTATCTAATATCAATGCATGGAAAAAGCTCCATTTTGTAAGACACGATCAGTGTCATCTAAATATTTAATAATTCTAAAAGCTAGTAACACAGTGTTTAGTAACACCAAATACTGATCTCTTCGGCAAAGTAAAGGTACACAAATCATCTACTCTTAACTTACCAAGATACCCATTTTGCTTCCAGAAATTATCTACCCATTCCTTTTGGGTGCGAGAATAAATGTGGGGTATATACATGGACATGTGAAGCTGCCGGTTGCCCGTCAAGATCCCAAGCACTCGTCCTGTGGCTATCAATTTTTCTGCAACATCTGCAAGTTAAAAAACTATTAGCATGGCTTGTATTATATCACCCCCTCCTCCCAAAAAAGAAGCAGAAATCACAAGAGCTCTAAATATGTAGCTTAAGACTTTAAAAACTGCTAAGTAAACCTTTGCTAACTACAATTTTGAAATTAACCATATTATACATATCATAGGATTTTTTCCCCCTTCTTTTTAATTATTTGTGGAGTATTAATATCTATTCTACCTTTAAGTCTTTACCCAATTGAGATCTCAAAACTTTATTCTATTAATCCTGGAAGAATAACTGGGACAAAAATATGAATTTGTCCTTTTTTCTTAAGTAGGGTACCCAGCAGTAACTGGTCAAGGTGCAATTCATACCCATGACAGTGGGAGTGGCAACCAAGTTACTGTCAAACCTTGTTTCTATGTTTTTGCTTTAGCTATTGAAAGTTTTTCTGAGTGTATGAAGCTCACACTTTGCTCTGTAACTTGGATGGTGGCTCAGTTCCTACAGGTGTTCTTGAGTTTATAAAGGAAAGTTTATACCTAGAGAATGTCAAAAAGCAATTCAGCTAAAATTCTTCAGAACTAGCATTTCTGGTTAATTTGGGGCTGTGAAGTTAAAAAGAACAAAAGGACATTTTAGATGAAATACTGCTAAACAATATGGTACAAATTCTCTTACTACTGTGGAGTTTCTTTTAATGTTGCTTAATTGATATATAATCTCTTACAAAGATATTTTTGTGTTTCAAGCTTTCTAAAGGGTCCTACATGAAACCTAAATGATTTGGAATATTAAGATATATATAAAGAGTGGCTGGAAAGTGAGCACCAAATAAGCTAATGGAACCCAACCAAACCCATTTCCCAGAATCATGATTTTCAAGGTAAAGGCGTACTGTCGACATAATTGGAACACGAAGAGACTTACTGAAGAATAGTCTCTCTTGGAGGCCATGCTGATTAATGATGTTAGAAACCTTTGTTGGCCTGGTAATGGCAGACAGCACACCACGTACATGAGCTTGGTGGCGAACCATGAAGGCATCGTTGAAGAACAAA
>NC_091557.1:28557989-28565489 GCF_042767895.1 Penaeus vannamei
GTCATTATCATCATTATTATTATTTTTCTATTATCTTTATCACCTTCACTCTTATTATTACAATAATTATTATCATCACTTATTATAACTGTTATTATCATTACAATCATCATAATAATCATGTTCATATTCATGATCCTTATTATTATTTTGATGATGACAATGATAAATATTGTAATTTTTAACATCAATTTCATTATTATCATTATCATTGTTTTATTATCATTGCTATCAATATTGTTATCACCGTTATTATTATCTTCCTTATTATTATCATTATAATTATTATTATTATTATTACTTTTGTCATCTTTATCATCTTTATTATTATTTTAATTGTGTTTTCCTATGATTATCATTATCAACAATACCATCATTATTATCAATATTATCATTGTCATAATCATCATAATTTTTTATTTTCATCATTGTCATTTTTTTAAAATCAAAATCATATCCAACTTCATCATCCTGAATATCATGAATAATACACTAAAAATCTTTTGATACCTCTACCATTCTTATTATTCAATATACAATTAATGCCAAAATATTATATTCAAACAAGTATTGCATTTGCTCGTTATTCAGGTGATGAACTTCCACATAGACGTATGGAGGAACACTATAGATAGGTATCGGAATGCATGTACAGCTATCTTGGTGGAAACAAAATTGAATACAAAACTATAGTGGACAGTTCATGTATCCAGAGACAATAGGTTATAAGTTGTTCTTTAGCGATCCCTCTCGGACAAATCAAAATTCTTTTACATAGGCTTAAAATCTTTATTCACATACACATAAATAAAAACCTGAAACAAATATTAATACCGCTCAGATTGTTGTAAAAATGTCTTATATCAGATTGATTTATTTTATTTAACTATACACACTGTGTTTAGAAAGAGATACATCATAGATACATTATCTTAAAACAAAATCTAAAAAGATTCAAAATAATGGAGATCAGTGGAACACATAATATTCATGAATATTTTGAAGCTATAGAAATATCATATAAAAAACCCTGCATGTCAAACAATTATATAAGCTAATGGAAAACTATTTTTAAATATCATTTGGCTGTAAAGTATACTAAATTTCTTTTCTAACTCTTCTTCATTCCTGGATACTTATGTCATGGCCTCACATTACAACAATATATACCTGAGTAAACAAGCAACACTCAGCACACCAACACAAGATAAAATACAACTCTGATCCCTACATTTTCCTTTTTGTTTTGGAAGCCATGTTTTGGGTAATAAAAAAAAAAAAGAAAAAATATTGGTTGAGCACATCCTACATAACAACCCAAGAGGAAGCCAATAAATTGAGATTATCAAAAGACAAGAACATGAATGCTGTACAAAAGTCACAATACTAAAAGACTGGGAACAAGCTTCCCTTTCCCAGTTATGAAAGACCTTACCTACTTGAATCTGACAAAATTCATGGATTACAGTGAATCTTGATAGAAAATGTATATCATACTGAATCCCAATAAAAGTTATTTTATGTATTTTATTGTAATCAAGGTTATATGGCACTTAAATCTGAAAAAAGAATTACACTATCATGAAGAAACACTATGGGAGAGAGAGAGAGTGGACAGAAGTGAGTGAAAGGAGAGAGGGAGACAAAAGAAATGTGAATAAAGCAAAAAATATGCAAATTGGGAAGAAAAAGCAGAAAGATCAAGAGAAGATGGAAGAGTGAATAAAGCCAATATAAAGTAATTCAAAATGACTATCCTCCCATTCTTCATATTGTCACACATTGAGTCTTATACTCTGTATATTACAAATGATACACTAAATACTACAATGAAAATGCAATCTGATGATACTGATTCTTAGAAGACT
The DNA here is from genome assembly GCF_042767895.1 of Penaeus vannamei. NCBI lineage: Eukaryota > Metazoa > Arthropoda > Malacostraca > Decapoda > Penaeidae > Penaeus > Penaeus vannamei. The sequence goes on from NC_091557.1 coordinate 28,559,858, forward strand.
ACATGCATGTCTAAAAAAAAAACAAAAAAAAAAAACACTGGAATATATGAAAGCTACAAAATGAAATTCAAATCACATGACACACGACTTCCAATGAAGCTGCCTTTATGACTAGAGATTATTGTCTTTGGCCTCTGTGCTTTCCTTATGGTATAGCAACATTTAATAGCACTATGGCATTACCTTGTGAATATGGAAGCTTTGATGCAAGCCTACACTATCTGCTCAAACTTAACCTGATCCCATGTACCATTTTTGGGGGTAATATACATCCAACATTCACACAGTTAACAAGATGTAATGCTATCACTATCTTTCACTTATAATAGACAAGCTCACGATAAGCTCTTTTTAGCAAGTGGTGTGCTTAAATACACTGAAATAATACAATAAACCTTACAAAAATACATCACATGAAAAGTCCTCAAATGAACACATAAATCATCACCATAAACAATAATGACTATATGAAATCAAATTTTGACACATTCTTACAAAACTAAAACAAAAAAAAAAAAAAAAAAAAAAAAAAAAAAAAAAAAAAAAAAAAAGCTTGAGATTCAAGAAGAAAGAACCAAAAGCTTCTTACAACACAGAACTTTGATATATATCACAATATTTACTACTGACTAGATGGAACCATGAATTATATTGAACTATAAACTATCTGCTGGTACAGATATCAATGAAGACCACAGGTGGTGTTCTATAACCTACTTCTGCAAAAAGACAATAAAACAATAAAATGATGAAAAGTAAAGAAGAGCAAAATGTATAACACATACATAATTGTAATTAAAAGTTGCATTTCTACTGAGAGTGTATCCAACTGAAAAATTATGTAAAATTTGCAATCTACATTCCAAAAATTATTGTAAATCAAGGAGTAAAGATCAATCTAAGATATGCAAAATATCAACATTTAACCTGAGTTATATGCAAAATATAATATACATATGGGAAAATTTTTCATACATTTAATGTTCTAAAGTTCATCCATGGATAACACAGAAACTAAACATGACTATTATTTATAACAAAATGTAAACAAATTGCACCATCATCTGGGTCACTATCTTTAAAAACAAACAGAATATAAATATATGTAATTTGTTACTTCATGCAGAACATCTGCAGAATAATAAGATTAAGATTTAACAAAAGTTCCAAATAAAAAGACAAAGTCAATCTGTATTCCTGAGATCATGTCTCTGACTATAGCACTATCAAAAATGTAAAACCAACCACATTCTTTAGTTTGTTTTTTATATATTTTTCTGGCATTTACATGTCAAAAATTAATTCTTTAAGATGCATTTTCTTCCCTTGTGCATTAAAAAAATAATGAGAATAACAATGTATTGCATGTCATTACCATGTCATTGTCATAATCAATATAATAATAATATCACTTATTGTACATATTTCATACATAAAACTATCAGCCTCGTAACCCTTTAATCTTTAATCTACCAAACTGCTGCCTTCTTTTGCTTTTTAAAAGCAAGAATACAAGCAAATGATTGTGCTATGGGAATACCATCTGGCTCTTACTGCTAATAAAAATAAATAGTAGTCATAAAGTCTCACAGCACATGCATGGACAGCCCAAAATTCCTTCATTAATTATGATAAACGGCATCTGCAATCACAAGTTGTAGGACATCATGGGCCAAGTAAGCGTATTGTGGTCCCAGCATCTCTTCTACTTGGCTCATAGATTCACCAACGACACATCCCTCATGCTCTTGGGCCGAGTCCAGGTGGTGGTATGCTATTGGTATGAATAAAAGGATAATTCATTAGGGTGTGATTACAAAATGTACTTAAATTCAAAATTACCATGGGACGGATGGTAGTAATGTAAAAAATCATGCCAATCATTCAAATATGGATCCATACCAGCAACAGCTATTTTCTCAACAAACCTTTCATGAAAAGTTCCATTCCCAGCAAGTCCTCCAATCTAGCTCGTTTCTCCTCAATCCACCCGTAAACACCACCTCCACCAGAGACGACAGCACCATCAGAATCTGTAGAAATAATAATTCAAGTAAAAGACCACATATCAATGTTAGACAGTAATCTAAAGCATTTCAAACATGCAAAAAAGACATCATGCTATAATTACAAATACAAAAAAGATATAAAATTAATGAAAAAATAATAATTATCAAATATTTTGCCTCAAATCAAAACATACTGTAAATATGACATCTTTCTTTTACCAAGTATTTCACTTTTATCAAATAAATCGTCATACCTAAATGCCAAACTTCTGACTGAGCTACCGACAACATAGCTAATGGATTTCCCAGCTCTTTACTCTCTTCTCCTGAGGATAGGATGAGTTCCATTGATTCACGCAGGTTTGCCATATCTTCCATTTCTTCATCTGAAGTGCTGCATTCTAAGGGTTCCTCATTCTGGTGAGAGCACTGGCGGGCTGGTCTGTTTAAATCACTCTTGGCTTGGAAATCCTCCCCCCAACATCTACACTTGCAGACTTCTTTGCTTGTTCTTCTAAAACTTTTAAGGCTTGGCCTTCTTTCTTCACCAACATCTTTTGTAAAATTGAAAGATGAAAAAAGGGGAATGTCTGAGATATCTGGGATACTTCGGATGTTTGGCAGCGTTGATGGCCTTTTCCTAACAGAATGAGTATATGGCTGTTTGTCTTCCTTTTCATGTACTGGTACTTCATTTTCTTTCTTCTTGGGTGGTAAAACATCCAATATTGTTGACTCCACCTCTTGAATCATTGCCTGTGAGATAACAATATTTGTATCAGTATCCTTTTGTTCTTTCTCTTCATTTTTCCTGATGGCTGTGTAAACTGGCACTGGTTGAGTCCCCACTTCCTTTGCCTCCTCATTTACAATACTTATGTGTTTTGGACTTTCCTTCATTAATATTTCCTGAACTTTATTCTTAATGGAGGCCATCATAGCACCTTCATCTTTGTCACTTACTGAATGAGAAATAAGACTACAATCTTCTGAAATGAGTGTCCTTGTATCTTTTGTTTGTGCAAGCCTCTGTCTTGCAATTTCAATAATATCATTTACTAAGGAATGAGCTATACATGCAGCACTTTGCTGAGACTCCTCATGAGTGTCACAGGTAATTGGTTTATCATTTTCATTATTTTTTGCATTGCCCCCCTCTCTTATGCTTTTGGCAACCATTTCACAAGTCTTCTGCTCTTGAAGTTCATGATTATCAATGTCCTTTGAGATACTTTGTCTTTCTTTGGAAATTTCTGAGAGACCAGAGCACTGGCTAAATTCACAGGAATCATTTAAGTTAAAAGGAGACGAGTCATTGCCAATATTATTGGCTGTTTGACAAGTGAAGCTTGTCTTTTGTGTGTCTACTCCACTATCAAAGGATACATCACTGGGATTTGTAATAGGAAGAAAATCACTTGTACTCTCAAGAAGTTTCATCCCAGAATTAACTTCATCCTTTGTTTCTAAGGCAGTGCATGAAAGAGCTTCAACATCCTTTGTCAACTCCTTGACATCAGAGTCAGTTTTGAAGTCTTTTAGACACAGAACTTTCATGTTTCTGTTCTGTGTCCTTTCAACTGAGTCATGTCTTGGAGTGCTAAAGGTTTCTCTTTCTGGACTATCAGCAAATGTGGTGAAAAAGCTTTCATCACTATCTAGAGTTACATTCTTTGGGGTCAATAGCTGCTCATCATTATCAGCAATTTCTTTGGTATCTTTATCACTATCTCCCTCAATCAACTCCTTTGTACTATCTGTAGTTGTAGTTGCTGCTAGGGATTCTTCTCTTTGTGTTTGTTGTTTGTTTAGATGCATTACAATCTCAGGCTTATCTTTCTTCATTTCTTGCTGTTCTCCAATATCCTTGCCTTCTGCCTTCGTAAGTTTTGAGCTTATTACAACTGTACTACCTAAGATAACTTTACTTGGAGTTTTGAGGTCTTCATGCTTAGACGAAAGCCTTCGCAAAATTCCCACAATACCAGTCTTCAGTTTCATAGTTTTACTTGAATTATCTTCAACACTGCCTTTGGCATTAGCAGGAACTGCTTTCTTCTCTAGATCTCCTTGGCTGCTACTTTCAGATATGTTTGAATCACTTGTGGTATGAGACAGCAGTCTCTTTCTTGGCTTGGGTGACATGTGAGAACGTAGCATTCCTAAGAGTCCACCTCTTGTCTTCTTCCCAGTGCCTCCTTTTGGCAGCACTACGGAAGGTTTAGCATTTACTTCTGTGTCAACTGGCATTGTCACTTCATATTTTTCACTCTGTGACACTGGCAGTGGTTTTAACTTCTTTTCTAGTTCATATGTACCATCTTTATTTAATCCATTATCTCCTGCAGTTAGTTTGCAATCAATGTTCTCGTTAATTTCACTACAATGATCAATAATTGGCTTTGGAACAAGAGTGCATTCTAAAACATAGGTGCCACTTAAGTTCTTTTTGTCTGCTTCAACGGCCTGAGGTGTCAGACCATTATTTTTAGTGAGTGTTGCATTCCCATCATTTGTAACCTTTCTTTCATCCTTTTCTACTGTAAATGTACTGTTTAAATTGTTGGTCACATTTGCTGCAGTACCCTCTTTCATTACCTGTGGAATCTCATTTAAGCCAGTCACTGGTCTTTTTGGTGTATCTCCAGCTTTACATAGTGCAGCATCCAAACACACAGTATACGTAGAACCCATTACATTTGGCTTTTCAGATAGATTTTGTTCACTTTCATCAAAGCAAATTTTTTCTTTAACATTAGCATTTTCCTTTGTACTTGATATCACTGCCACATTCTTCTTTACTTTCTGACAAATGGGGCTGTCAATAATCTGAGCTTCTGCAAGTACATTCACTATATCTTTGCATCCCTTTTCCCACTGTTTACGTTCTGAGACTTTTGAAAACACCACAACCATGTCCTGTGAAGAAGTGCTTTCCATTTCAGAGCCAGTTGATTCCAATGGAGAATTTTCAAGTCCAGCAGTCCTGATGCTGCCCCATCTTGCACGTCTGGTAGGTGTTCCATGACCCGATTTGGGTGATGTGAGACCTAGTTGCTGAGAATCTGTAACTTTTTTAGCACCTTGAAGTTCGTCATCTGGCATAGTCTTTTTGATTTCTTCAGGCTGCAGACTGATTTTGGGCACTATATTTTCATTTTCAAGACCTGCTGCTGGTTTATTCTCTATCATTTCCTTCTTAGCTGTGGAAGCATCATCACCAGTATTTTCATTCATGACTGTAATTTCAATGTCCTCAAGAGAGATCTCCTTTTCTTTATCACAGTCTGGTTCTACTTTTCTTTTAACAACTGTGTTTATTAGTTCTTTAGATTTCTCATTTTGAGTATCTGTTTCTAATGCATGTTTTTCTAGTGCTTCTTCTTCCTTTTCTCCTTTGGATTCTTTACTGTCTGTATTTGCATCCATCTGATTCTTCTTACTTTTATCATGGTCCTCTTGAAAGGTTTTTAGCTGTTCATTCAAGTCAAAGTCACTTCCACTTGATGGTCTATAACCATCAGCAGATGATAATGATTCAAGGTCTTCACTTTCACTTTTTATAGATGATATTAATTTTTCCCTATGATATGCCCACTGGCGGCGCTCTCGAATCATTTTAT
>NC_091557.1:28575489-28580489 GCF_042767895.1 Penaeus vannamei
GAGATTACGGTAAAATACATACAGAACATATTTTGCCAGATATTATTAAATACCATATTTTCAGTTTTTTTAATTTAAGTACAGCATTTTATAACATGCGCCTTTAGAGTTCATTATAGTGGATATGGAATTATTAGTCATACGTAATGACAATATTGCTTTAATTAAGTTGTGTGATGGTAATTTTTCGCACCAGTACTGGTGCACTTCAAAGATTATATAATTTCAGTGTTACTTTGGGATAGAATTGGTCAGTATAAAATAAACAAGAAGTCATTTGTATAATAACGAGGGGATGCACAGAAATACTATCAGGTTTCACAATATATATATTTAATATTAAAAGACAGAAGAAAAGACAAAAAGTATAGAATGGTTTTCAGTATATTTGTTTGATTTCATGGACGTCATCAATTACGTCTTTCAGAACGTACATTTATGCTGCGTTAGAAACGCTTCCCGTCCAACAAGATGAACGAGATGTTTTGACCGTTCGGAGCCACTACTTCGGCGTCCGGGACACGTCACACGTTCACCTCGTCCATCACGCCCTCCTAGTATCTGTATGTAAACAATGGCAGTTGCAGGCAGCCATAAGCTATTGCATCAGAGGAGTTATAAACCCTATGCATTGCATAAAATAAGGATACTATTATACTAAAATTGTGAATGTCTACTTCAGAGCTAGTTGAATTGTGGGTAATGAAGGCCTCGAAAGGTTTCGAACGCGGCATTTTTCTGGCCCTGACAAGTTGTCTTGACGAACAAGACATGGAGTTCCGAACGCAGCATTATGCATCACAAATAATTTAAAGATAACAGCCACATATGTATAATCCCCCCGCCCTCTCTCTCTCTATCTCTCTCTCTCTCTCTCTCTATCTCTCTCTCTCTCTCTCTCTCTCTCTCTCTCTCTCTCTCTCTCTCTCTCTCTCTCTCTCTCTCTCTCTCTCTCTCTCTCTCTCTCTCTCTCTCTCTCTCTCTCTCTCTCTCTCTCTCTCTCTCTCTCTCTCTCTCTCTCTCTCTCTCTCTCTCTCTCTCTCTCTCTCTCTCTCTCTCTCTCTCTCTTGCATTACAAGTCTAGGCCTATAAGGTAAGGGAGGGCGTAATTTCCACGTAAAGTAAACCAGAATAACAAAAGCGTGAAGGGACTGATGCGCAAGACCTTTACCTACATCCCGCACTGGGTCACGTGGAGAACGCAAGTGTTCAGATGTAGGTGAAGGTTCAGTCGCAAAGGTAGATCATAACGTCACCCTTGTGATTAAAGTAATTTCGGAAACCGGTTTTTTATGAGTAGATAATTCCAAGTAAAGATCAAAACCCTATTATAGATATAATGCGTCATTAACAAGTGTTTTATTATTTATTTACCAATGCGACAAATCCTCACTGGATGCTTTGGGACACCGCCGCAACTGGCTCGCGGAGCACAGATGTTTCGGTCTCCCTCCCCCCCCCCCCTTCCTCACTAACCTCTTAGCTTCTTGCCTTCACGTGGATCGCTGATATTATTATTACAGTATGAAAGGAATGGCGGTATATAGCTGTCTGTTTATCATTATATCGGTAATAAAAGAGGGCTGTGATTTGAATATAATGGCTTCGTATTTTCTCTTAGTTCGCAGGGAACTGGACCCTAACTTCAGAACCAAAATTAGCTCTCCTTATTCAGTCAAGGTTACGTGTGCGAATGACTCAGTATGTCAGTGGAAAGACACTTCGATATAAACATATTACATGTTTTTCTACAAACTATATTTTTCTGCTTTTGATAGTCAATTATATCCTTCTTACCCCCCCCCCTCTCTCTCACACACACTCACTCATTCACCCTTCCTCATTTGATCTACTTCCCCAAACAAGGCAATAAAGCGAGGGTCTGTTCCCTTGTTCTTGATCTCCAGTACGTTCCTTCCTTGACTAATACAATTGAGTGTCCTTTTTCGTCCTTTGACACTTGGGTCTTTAAGGCTGCGTTTCTCATATACTGGCATGTGTAAATATGCAGATGTGGTGGACATGTGCAGAGTGGTTAGCCAAGGTTAACGATTTGTTCTCCTTACGTACAGACAGGACAGTGGATTTTGGAGGTGCGGTAGAGCAGATTGGTCAAGCTTTGTTCTTTGGATGATACATCTGTTTCCCTACACGCACGCGCGCGCACGCACACAGTTATTAATACATATATATATATATATATATATATATATATATATATATATTTACATATAAACATATGTGCACACATACACACAGACACACACGCGCGCGCTTCATATATATATATATATATATATATATATATATATATATATATATATATATATATATATATGCACACACATATAGGCGTATATACATACATTCATGCATACATAAATAGTATAAATACACATGTATATGAATTTGAATATATATATATATATATATATATATATATATATATGTGTGTGTGTGTGTGTGTGTGTGTGTGTGTGTGTGTGTGTGTGTGTGTGTGTATGTGTGTGTGTGTGTGTTTATTTATATGTATGTATGCATAGATAATTATAAACATTATATATATATATGCATACATATATATTTAAATATATATATATATATATATATATATATATTCATTTATGCGACTTGTGTGCGTTTACACACATGTGCGTGTAAGTAGGTATACATGGTTTTGCTAGTGTGCGTTTTTGCATGTCAGCTGTCGGTTCCGACCGTCAAATCAGATAACAAACATTCGATGCTATCAAACAATGGCACAATTTCCAAACTGAAATGACGCGTCAGAGAGTTAGAATACGGAGAACAGTGTATCAGGTGAACACGATGAACAAGTAGAGCGCCTAGCAAGTGTTCACTCGTGGGGGGAGGGGGAGGTGAGTGGTGGTTGGTGGGTAGCCGGGGGGGGGGGGTAGAATGATGCGTCGTGGTCTCACACACCGGCGGGAACTTCGGCGGGCGGCAGTCTCGTGTCCTTCGAGGTCGACAGTGGACGTGGGAAAGGGAGAGAAAGTGTGAGCGAAGGAAAAATAAAACAAGACTTTTAGAGTGGTAGTGATGGTGGTGTCCGTGGTATAGTGCGGGATAAGTGCTGCGATTGGGGTATTGTGATTAGTATTCTCCGAGATGCAAGAGCTCTGTGAATATAACGGAAATGCTATAGACTGAATCCGAAGGGGAACAAAGCCTCATTATTTTCGTGCTAGTGAAATCCGGCGTGTGACCGTAGACTTATTCAAAAGAACAAATCAAAGGGCATCATGTTGGCGCTGAAACGGATATTGGAGGGAGAGGTAGGTGTTTGTCCGCTGTTTATATGTACATTTTTATTTTCATCATACCCCAGTATCCAGTGTTAGCATCTTAAAATTACAAAAAAGAAGAAATTAAGACTACCAGAATGTTTAATTTGTCAAGTATTTAGACCTCAAGCGTGCCCTAATCTTGAAGTTCCCTGCGTCAAAGAAATCGAACGCGCCTATTCAGGTTAACAGCGACAGGAAAGCTACAACGTTACGGGGAAACTGCAATTTCGAGGATATCATTATCTACAAAAAATACATAAACACAAAAAGAATATCAGTGTTAAAGATTCAATAAGATAAAGAAAGCAAAACATGAGTATGATAATGGTATTAACTTCATGGAAAAAATGGCGGTGAAAGTAACGGTCGTTAGAATTTGAATACGTGCACTACACCAAAATGTATCCGGGTGCAATGTGAATTCATGCGCTATTATGTATCGGTTCAAGTAAAAGGAGACACATAGACATATTAACATAATTCACGGACAAGATAATAGTATCCACACAAAAGTAAGCAAACGCACGTGCATACGCTCATACAAACCGTTACAATCAGTATAATTAACGTTATTGTTGAGGTTATTTATCACCATCAATATCATAATTATCTACATCATAATCCTGGACATTGTCGCTGTTGTGTTTGTTGTCGTTGTTGATGTTATTCCATAATTATCAGTATTTATTATTAATTCATTGTTATTATTATCATTATCATTATCATTATCATCATCATAATAATGAAATCATTATTATTATTACTGTTGTTGTTATTATTATCATTTATTATTATCGTTATTATTATTATCATTATTATTTATTATTATTATTATTATTATTATTATTATTATTATTATTATTGTTAATGTTTTGACTGCTGCTACTTGCTATCTATCTATCTATCAATCTATCATCATCATCATCATCATCATCATCATCATCATCATTATTATCATCATCATTATCATCATCATCATCATCATCATCACCACCACTACCAACACCACCGTCATCATCATTGTTATTATTATTATCATTGTTCTTATGATAATAATTGTTATTGTTATTATGATTATGATTACTATACTTATTATTATGTTTATCAATATTGTCATAGTGATTACTATTACCATTATTATTGTTATCATCATTAATGTGATTAATATCATTATGATAATAGCGATAATGATACTAATGACGATTATTATTATTATTGTTACATTATTATCATTATTATTATCATTATCATCATTTTTGTTGTTATATTATTGTTATGATTAAACTTGAAATTATCATTCATTTTTTATCATTAGTAGTACTGTTATTAATATTATTATTACTATTGGTAGAAAAATAATCAATGCACAAACAAGAGACTCCTCACTCCCCCCCCCCTCCCCCTCGGCCTGCCCTACACCGAGATCTCCGTCGTTCTCTTCGCCCTCTCAACCGCAGGCTTATCTTTAGCCAGGTGAACACTGTCCGCCTCAGCCTGGCCCGCACTAGCCCTGCTTTTACGTCGAAGGGGGAACCTATGCTGTTCCTTATACCTCCTGTGAAAAGCAGGACTTTGGCGAGGCAGGCGGCAGTCTCACTAAGCGTCTGTCTCAATATAAATACGTTGTATCTAGGGAAACAACAACGCCCTCTTATGCCATTAGTGGGGCACAGGCTATCAAATGGATTGGTC
>NC_091557.1:28617989-28630489 GCF_042767895.1 Penaeus vannamei
TATTTCTTATTTTATTTTATTTATTTTTTTATTGTTAATGTAAGAACTGGGAGGATAGTCTTATTTTTTCATTATTTGTTTATTTATTTATTTATTGTTAATGTAAGAACTGGGAGGATAGTCTTCGTATTAATGTGAAAATCAACTTGAAACCTCCTTTTCCGAAAATTGTTTTTTATCGTTATATTATTATTGCCTTTGTTGTTATTGTTGTTTTAAATCTATTTCATCTTAATGTTTTCATTATCATCATCATCATTCGTTAAGGTAGACACTCATGTCAAAGTTGTTATTTGCATCGTTATCTTTCTTTACTGTTGAATATCCAATCTATAACTCTCACCGGAATCGCCGTTATCAATCAATCAATCAGTGGAGTAAATAGATTAACGTTCTCATCACCACCGCAGTGTGTTTAGAGTGCGTGAAAGAAAAAGAAAAGAAAACGAAAAAGGAAAGAAAAAATGGTAACTCACCCTCAGGCAATGGAGTCTAAGGAGCCATAGTCTTATATATATATATATCTGTTGTCTTGTTTTATTCACTTATTTATATATTTGTATTTGTTTATTTTATTGTATCAATATATTTGTTTATCTATTTATTTATCTTATTCATTTGTTTTATTTATCTGTTAATTTATCTATCTAGTTGTTAATGCACTTATATGTTTATTTATCTGCTACCTTCAACACATTATTTTCTTCACCAGTTGCCAGTTGTTTCTTTTATTTCCTTTCTTTGGACGGAGTAATGTGGCTTTCTTCTTCACTGACGTCATCGCAGAGGATGACATTATAAACTCCCTTTCGCGTCTCCTTTCCGAGTAATGAATTTGGACTTTGCAATCCTTCTTACGTCTAGGGTAATCATCATCGTCGTCGACATCATTATTATCGTCATCATCATCGTCATCATCGCCAGCGTCATAATCATCGCCATCATAAGTCATCGTCATCATAAGCGTCATCATCATCATCATCATCATCAAGGGTGTTGATGTTGTTCTCTTTATAATCGCTATTAAACCATAAAATTACTATAATCACTTTTAGCAACATTTGTTTGGCGTTGTCACTGCATCACCAACACAGTCAAGTGTCAATGCATTTAATTGCTATTGTAGATCATATTTTACATAACTGACTTATCTTTATATATTTCTAAACCAGTCACTTCTAAAAATAGATGTTTGAAATGTTGATTGAAGTAGTTCCCACAAAGGAAAGGAAAAAAGGAAAAAAAAAGTAAAAGAACTGCCACTTTTCGGTTCACTAACAGAACACTTGTCATGTGTTTTGAGAGTACGGAATATTTATTATCTTGTGCGTACTTTTTCCTATGGAAAATTATGGCATTTAGTGAGAGATTCCCATTCATCTCTCTCTCTCATTACTTTCCTTTTTATTTTTCATCAGTTTCATCTCTTTCTTTCTCTCTCTCAATTCCTAAGTTTAATATGTGTGTGTGTGTGTTTGTATATGTATATATATATATATATATATATATATATATATATATATATATATATATATATATATATATATACATATATATATGTGTGTGTCTGTGTGTATTCGCACCCACACACATACACGAGCGCGCGCACCTGTTCACTATTTTGGAAATTGTTTTCCCTTCTCAAAATGTTTCACGCTTACTGAGGTAAATGTAAACTATAAAGCAGATGGATTCTTCTTAGTGAACATCAATCTCTTTCCCCAATTTTTTTCCCTAGCAACAAAGTTCGGATGCATGTCTTTCTGTCTGTCTGTTTATCTATATTTGTCTCTGTCTACTTTTGTATGTCTCTACCTGTTGTGTCTTTCCTCCTCTGTGTGTCTGTAAGTCTCTCTCTCTCTCTCTCTCTCTCTCTCTCTCTCTCTCTCTCTCTCTCTCTCTCTCTCTCTCTCTCTCTCTCTCTATCTCTCTCTCTCTCTTTCCACCCTCTCTTCTCTCTCTCTCTTCCACCCCTCTCTATCTCTATCCCTCTATCTACTCTCTCTCTATCTGTCTGTCTATCTACTCCCCCCCTCTCTCTCTCTCTCTCTCTCTCTCTCTCTCTCTCTCTCTCTCTCTCTCTCTCTCTCTCTCTCTCTCTCTCTCTCTCTCTCTCTCTCTCATTAGCCACATCACATTAACAAAATCCCAAGGCATTCAGTCAGTCTTAGCGTGTTGTACAGGGGTTTCGCTGACCAAGAATTCTTCAGCAAATGACACAAGGTGCACCGTTCCCTCCTTAAAAAAAAAGCGTAATCGGTTTATTGACCAACGCTAAAGTGACAGAATAATGGAGGAGCTAATAAAGGAGGATACAATTTGGTCCACTCGAGGCAAACCGCTTCGGAACACCAGGGATCCCCATTAATGGCGGAGAGAAGTGACTTACAATGTCTTCGATCCCGGCGACATCTGCGGACCGACGGACAGGATCTTTTCCCACACTTGAGGGTGCTTGTTGTCCGGAGGAGGGCCCGCGGCCGGCTCGTCATCACGGCCAAAGACTATGTACGAAAGATAGGAAAGCATGGCAAAAGTCTGTGAGCCCCAGCGGTTGGCGGATAGTGTAATATCAGAACAATAGATGGCGCTGTTTGATGTGCTGGCCTCACAGCTGTTTGAACGGTGTGGTACATGCTATTCTATCTTTCTTATATAGTCTTTGATCACGGCCCCGTTCTGGAGACGAAGGCTGGAGGAAACTTTGGATTCTTGAAGGAAAGGTTTGGATCAGTACTCAAAATTTCATACTGATAGACGTATAGACACGTCTGTCACTAACCGTATGTTTTTGTTTATCAGCTAATATATCAGCGTCAGTCACTCTCTCTCTCAGTCAATCTCTTTCTCTCTATTTATCTGTCAGACAATCTATCCATCCATCTATTTGTCCATCCGTCCGTTCGTCCATCCACCCATACATCCATCCATTCATCTAACCATCCATCTATCCATCCGTCCATCCACCCACCTCTCTCTCTCTCTCTCTTTCTCTATCTCTCCCTCTCTCTCTATCATTATTATAAGATAATGACTTATTCTTGAATCCGAATGAAATAAATGTACTTTCTCTCTCTATCTATCTCTATCTCTCTATCTCTCTTTTTTTTCTCCCTCTCTTTCTCTATTTCTCTCTCCCTCTCTCTCTCTCATTATTATAAGATAATGACTTATTCTTGAATCCGAATGAAATAAATGCCGAGTTACAGTGTCTACGGAGAAATATGGGGACAGAGCATAGGTGTAATAACGATAAGCCGTTTGAAAGCTAAGACAGACGAACTAATGATCTGAACTTAATGAGAAAAAAATTGCAGTAATTAGATTATACCTATTAACAGTGCTATGATGACTTTCCCATGATAGTAATAATCTCTCGTTCTCTCGTCTTTTGTATTTGTCGTAACTATATTGTCAGAAGAAAATTAAAGGCAAATTTTCATATAACAGAAGGAGAATAATTTTGTTATTGTTGTTATTTTTGCGTACCAGAAGCGGAAGTAGAATTCTATTGTTATCGTAAAGTTATTTTCACAGGGCACGTATTCAGTCGAAGTCCGTTAATTCAAAACAATTACCTGTGCGGTAGACTCGTGAAACCCCGTCTCAACATCAGGTGAAGTACTTGCACCATTTGGCACCTGGACTTGGAGGCTTTCGAGGGAATTTTCACACCAATGAAGTGCCGTTAAACTATCGCCGATCATTTTCACCCGGCCAAGATTTCGCCCTCGACTCCGTTTTCTGTTGTTTAGGAAATCGTGCGTGTTAGACAGGGAGTTTAAAACCAGGAACGTGTGAAGTGTATTTCTTTGGTTTTCTCTCTGTGTCTTCTCGTCTCTCTCTCTCTCTCTCTCTCTCTCTCTCTCTCTCTCTCTCTCTCTCTCTCTCTCTCTCTCTCTCTCTCTCTCTCTCTCTCTCTCTCTCTCTCTCTCTCTCTCTCTCTCTCTCCTCTCCCTCTCTCTCTCTCTCTCTCTCTCTCTCTCTCTTTCTCTCTCTCTCTCTCTCTCTCTCTCTCTCTCTCTCTCCCTCTCTCTCTCTCTCACTCTCAAGACCTCAGCGCCCAAACCTTCCCAGAGCAGACGCAGCCAAGCGTACCTCCAAGCACGGCTCCGGCAACAGTGACCATCGGGCGTCAATGTTATTCTCTCAGCGGGAGCATCGAAGACTTTGTTACTGTTATGGAATGGAGCTTCGTCGCCTCGCGGGATCTGGCGTAGGGATGGCGATGGTGGCGCTGGAATTCGCATGCAGGGTTGTGAAATTGGAAAGGGGAGGGAGGGTGGGAGAGAAGGGGGGAGGGTAGGAGGGAGAGAAGGAAGGAGGGAGAGAGGGAAGGAGGGAAGGGAGGAGGGTAGGAGGGAGGGAAGGAGGGTAGGAGGGAGGTAAGGAGGGAGAGAGGGAGGGAGGGAGAAAGGGGAGAGGGAGGGAGGGTAGGGGGAGAGAGGGAAGGAGGGAAAGAGGGAGGGAGGGAGGGAGGGAGAGAAGAAGGAAAGGAAGGAAGGAAGGAGGGAGAGAGGGAGAGAGAGAGAGAGAGAGATTTGAAGTAAACAGATAGAGAGAATGAGAGGGTAGAGGCAGACACAGACACAGACGTGAGACAGAGAGAACGAAGCAAATCATACGCGAAAGAGAGAAACAGCGAGACTCGAGAGAAAGGGAAAGCCCCTTCCTACCCCCCCCCAAAAAAAAAAAAAAAAAAAAAAAAACTACCCTCACACCTCCGTCTATGGCCACACAAGTTACACACACGCCCATCATACAAGGAACCAGGGCGTGTAGGCTGAGATAAGGGCGTGATGAGCACCGTATTGTGGGTGTGTGTAGGGCTGGGCGTGCGTGCTGAAAAGAAAGTCCTTGGTCCTTGGTGAAGTGCGGGACTCTTGGTATAAGTGAGACGCAACAAGTGTGTTGGAGAATATTCGTGGTTTTAGATTTACCGTTAGTATATTTTATTTTCATGATCAAGATTTTGTATGTTATCATTATTTCATTATTATTTAACTAGTTGTTATTCTTATTGCAATCATCATCAGAATCATCATCATCATCATCATAGTCCTCCTCCTCCTCATTATCATCATCATCGTCAGCGGCAGCACCAGATAGCAAGAACATATTCACCGTTTTCATTATCATAATGGTTATCATCATGATTATCATTATTATGTATTCATTGTTGTCATTATCATCATTTTTCAGGTTATTATCATTATTAGAATCAGTAGTTGTACTGTCATTATCATCATTATACGCCTTATTACGCGTTATCTTTTTTCCTTTATCCTCTTCTTTTCGTTCTCTCCCTCTTATTCCCTTCTTCCTCCATGTCCCTTCTTAATCTTTCTTTCGCAAAACCAATCCTTTAAGATGTCTTCATGCAACGTAATATCACCGAACAACACCAGTTCATGTTTTTATTTGACTGTCAGTCCATCTGTCTGTCGATTTGACCTCCGGATATGGTCATCCCAGTGTGAGCTGTTTGACCCTTGGCCCGAGGTCAGAGAAAGTGAAACAGGGCAGCGTCGCAGGTCAGCATCCTGAGTCAGCTGTTTTGAGATGCTGGTTTGTCAGGCAGGGGGGGGGGGGTATTGTCATTTCTGAGAGTGATGAGAATGAGGGGAAGGAGAGATGGAAGGGGGGGGGGGGGAAGGGAGAGAGAGAGAGAGGGAAGAGAAGGAAGGGAGGGAGAGAGGGAGAGAGGGAGGGAAGGAAGGAGGGAGGGAGAGAGGGAGGAAGGGGTTATGAGATAGAGGGAGAGGAAGATAGAAAGAAAGAAAGAAAGAAGAAAAAAACTAAAAAAAGAAGAATGTCACCTGTTTACTTAGACGCTCACTCGTCGAGAACCCAAGGTAGAAGTGAACATCTGCAGATCTTCTCGCGCATCTGTATCAGGCAGCGCCACACTTGCCTGTGAATCATCACCGTCTTTCGAGCATAAGTGGGCGGCCGCTTGCTCATTACGGCCATGGATATGTTTGTAAATTGGCAGATGTGTAAACCTATATAGTTAAATCAGGATCACATGCCTACATGCACACACGCACGCGCACCCACACACACATATGTTATTCAGCACAGATGTACAAATATGTGTTTATTCAAGCATGTACAAACATACATACATACATACATAGCTATGTATGTATGTATCTATCTATTTATTACATACACACACACACACACACACACACACACACACACACACACACACACACACACACACACAGACACACACACACACACACACACACACACACACACACACACACACAACCACACACACACACACACAGACACACACACACACACATATATATATATATATATATATATATATATATATATATATATATATGTGTGTGTGTGTGTGTGTGTGTGTGTGTGTGTGTGTGTGTGTGTGTGTGTGTGTGTGTGTATATAAATATATAAATATATATATATATATATATATATATATATATATATATATATATATATATATATATATACATACACACACATTTGGAAAGTGAGAGCGAAAGTGAAAAAGCGATAGGCAAACAGATGGACACACAGACAGACAGACACAGACAGCGAGATAACTGTACACGTATATCAGTTTTACGTATAAAGGAGCAACTGACTTTAACGACGCGTGAGTCAGCCAGGCAACGAGGACAGCCCCGTTGGTCAGATTTATTCTTTAGTTATTTTTCTGTATTTCTGTATGGATGTGTGTGTTTGTGTGTGTGTGTGTTTGTTTGTTTGTTTGTTTGTTTGAATGTGTATGAGTGGGTGGGTGTGAGTGTTTGTGTGTGTATGGGTGGGTGGGTGTGAGTGTTTGTGTGTGTGTTTGTCTGTTTTTGTGTGTGTGTGTATTTGTTTCTTTGTTTGTTTGTGTGTGTATGGGTGGGTGGGTGTGAGTGTGTGTGTTTGTGTTTGTGTGTGTGTGTTTGTGTTTGTGTGTGTGTGTGGGTGTGGGTGTGTTTCTGTGTGTGTGGGTGTGGGTGTGTTTCTGTGTATGTGTGTTTGTGTTTGTGTGCGTATGTGTGTGTATGTTTGCGTGTTTGTGTGTGCGTTCGAAAGAGGATGTAATATATGCGCATTTGTGTACGTGTATTTTTCTGTTCGAATGTGGGTGCGTATGTATTTGAGTGGGTGTACATGTGTATTTCCTGTGTATTCGCGAGTAGATGTGTGGATGTGTAATCGCGTGGCCGAATGTATATACCAGTACATATAAGGATTCAGACAGACTGACAGATGGATGGATGGGTGAATATAGAATTAGACGGATGATTCACACCCTTATTTACGTAAGGCTGTCAACATAGAAAAAAGAGTTCCGAAACAAATGTATAGAAATAATCCATGTAAAGTACTCTTCTAAAGCCGACAGTAATTGCGATCCTTATAGAAGAAATGTGATCATAAAAAATCTTCTTTTCAGAAATATTCATATATATATATTTTTTACGAGGATAATCCTTTCTTGAATAATGTGTATTTGTGTGATCTTGGTGGAGGAGGCAAAGGAGTGGCAGGGGTAGGGGGGGTGTTGAGGGGAGGGAGGAGGGGAGGAAAGCTTTAGGGTGAGGAGGGGAGTGGGGGGGGGGTGATGTAGGGGTGGGGAAGGATAGGAAGAAGGGGGTAAGGGAGAAGGAAGGGAGGGGAAAGGAGGGAGGAAGGAGGGTTAGGGAGGGGAAGGGAGGAATGTCGGGGATTAGGGGTGGGGAAGGAAGGAAGGCAAGGAAGAAGGGGGTAAGGGAGGGGAAGGGAGAGAAGAAGGGGGTTAGGGAGAGGTAAGGGAGGGAAAGGGAGGAATGTCGGGGGTAAGGGGGTGGTAAGGGAGGTAGGGAGCGGAAAGGGAGGTACGGAACGGCGAAGGAGGGGAAGAGAGTGAAGTAAGGGGATAGGGTGGGAGTGGGGAGGGAAGAGAGGAAGGTCATATGAAGGGTAAGGAAGGAAGGATGGGTAATAAGAAGAGGCAAGGAAGGGAAAGGTGAAATGGGAAAGGTAAGGATCGGAGTAAGGGACACGTTAGGGAAGGGCTGGAAGGGAAGCAAGGAGGGTGAGGGGAGGGGAGGAGGCCGGAGTGACTCACTACCCGGGGCACAAGAGCGGGGGAGGCGGGCACGGGCCACAACACTGGAGCCTCTCAGTCTGCCCTCTACCTCTCTGCTCAGTGCCACCGCCGTTGCAGGTGCCACACTGCCCCTGGCCTCTCCTGGCCGTGCCTCCATCCGGCTTGCGCTGCTTTGCCGTTCTCTGTCGGTCTGCTTTTGCTTCTGGCTGTCTGGTCTGCCTCTGTCTGGCTGTCTGTGTGTTTTGTCTGTTTGTCTGTCTCTTGTCTCTATTTTCTCTCTTTTCTCTCCTTTCTCTCTCTCTCTCTCTCTCTCTCTCTCTCTCTCTCTCTCTCTCTCTCTCTCTCTCTCTCTCTCTCTCTCTCTCTCTCTCGCACTCTAACTCAGTTTCACTCTCACTTTCACTCCCACCATCACTCCTACCCCCCCCCCCTCTCTCTCTCTCTCTCTCTCTCTCTCTCTCTCTCTCTCTCTCTCTCTCTCTCTCTCTCTCTCTCTCTCTCTCTCTCTCTCTCTCTCTCTCCTCTTCGTTACTTCCCGTTTCTTCGCATCGCAATATCCTCCTCCACACACCCGCTAAGGATAAGTGTTGAATATCATTACCGCGAGCTATATTTGTCCTAATTCAACAACAACAGCATTTGGCGGCGACGCGGCGAACAACAGCGTCAGAAACAGTGGTTGTGGTGTGGTTGTGATGAACAAAAGCATCGGAGGTGTTCTTGTTTGTGTTGTGGACAAAGGAGGGAAGGCGAAAGCAAAAACGACCATTGGTGGTACAACAAAGGAAAAAAAAGGAAGATAAACAGTGATGGTCTGATCGTTGCCGTCGAATTGATAGTGAGATCGTCAATCTTGTAGGAAATTTTCAGTAGAAAAATTAGAAAAAAAGATACATACATGAAGAAAAAAGATACAAAGATAAAAAGTCTGTGACTCGGGTGTATTTTACTCTCGCTTTCTGTAAATCTCTCTCGTTCTGGAACTGATTTAGAATTATTGGAATAAATCTGTGAAAATCGGGACGATGGATTAATTTTTTTATTCGTAAAAAGAGAGAAAAATGTGTGAAAAGATACAAAGAACGACATTGTGTGTTTTCTGTTTAACAATGAGTCAGATGTGACCAAGCATTGTTTTTTATTATTATTAAGAAGCGGTGTATTTTGGGAGTCTGTAAATCTTCTTGGAATTAGTGGGTCGTTATATGAAAGTTTTCATAGCGCCTTTTTTCATTTATTTTATTTTCATTATATCTTTGAATAATTATGATAGTAAGATTAGTAGTGATGATAATGATAAAAATAAAGATTATGACAACAATGACAGTAATAGTAATGTTAATGATAATAATAATAATTATGATCACAATAAGAGTAATAATAATACTAACAAAGATCACAATAATAGTAATAATAATATTAATATTGATGAAAGTAATATTGATGATGATAATGAAAACAATAATGGTAATAGTGATAGTAATAATTTATGATACTAATAATTATTGTTACTATTATTATCATAATGATCCTGATCATCAGCATCATTATCATTATTATTATTATTATTATTGTCATCATTATTATTATTGTTATTATTATTATTGTTATTATTATTGTTATTATTATTGTTATTATTACTGCTATTATTACTGTTATCATTATTATTATCATTATTACCATTAGCATCATCGATGTTACTATTACTGACAATCAGTAACATTCCATCCTAATTTGCGCGCGGTTATTTCAAATCATATCAGATTATATAGTAAAATTTCGCCCAAAAACACGCTGAACAATATCCTGACAGGTTCAAGGAAGGTTCACTGAGCAGGATTCAGACCTTATGATCGCTGTCTCGAAATGGGCGTTTCTCTGCAACGTTGCATAAATGTTTTTGTAAAGAGTGGGTGTTGCTTTTTTTGAATTGGTTCGATCTATTGGCTTTTGTATTTTGTATTCTTTTATCATTATTTATTGTTTTGTTTTGTCAACGCTTGTCAAATCTGCACTGTGAATGGAGAGAACGTTTGGTGGTTGTGTTTAAAAGATAGATTATGTAAATATGTGTACGTGTGTGCGTGCGTGCGTGTGCGTGCGGGCGTGCGTGAGCGTGTGCGTGTGCGTGTGTATGTATGTGTGTGTGTGTGTGTGTGTGTGTGTGTGCGTGTGTGTGCGTGTGCGTGCGTGCGTGTGTTTGCCCTACTATTTTCACTCCCGTTAACATTTTCGTGTTCACTATATCACCTCAGCATGTCGCCTTATCAGGTATAAAAAAATAGCCAGGAAAACTTATAAGAAGTTAACTATGTGCTGTGGGAGCGAAGGGAGTGGGGGGGAAAAGGAGAGGGAGTAGGGGAAAACGGAGAGGAAATAGGGGAAGAAGAAAGAGGTGGGGGAGAAGAGAAAGATGGAAGGATGAAGGATGGAAAGGCGCGGGAGAGATAGAAGTGTGGGGGATATGAGGGAGAGGAGAGAGAGAGAAAACTGGGGAGGAAGAATGAAAGAAGAAAAGGGGGAAATGTGCAAATAGGAAAGGAAAACAGGGAGAAAGGTGAAAACGAGAGAGAGGAAAGGGAAAGATGAGGGAGGGAAAAACAGAAGCGGATAAAAAAAGGAGTGTGAAGAAGAAAGGGAATAAAAATAAAGACAGAAAGAACGAACGGTTACAAGTAAGAATGGGGAAAAAAGAAAGAAGAAAGGCAGAGAAGAGAGGAAGAGAAGGAGGGGAACGAAAGGGAAAGAATTAGAGGGGAGATTAGACGGTTAAATAAGTTAGTTGTTCCTTAGTACCTGCAAGTTCCGGCTGGGTCTTGGAGCTAATTCCCCTCTTATTGGGGAGATGAAAGGGACCTCTGATCGCTACGCTCATCGCTGGCTTAACCGAGTCCTTGTATTTCGTCTGTTTAACGAATGCGCGTAATGATTAAATAGAGTTTCCTTATATCCAGATGCGTTTCAGATGACTAGTTCACGGATTATGAATTACGTTGATCCTTCGATATGACTTTTTTGAAGAGAGATTATGTAAAGGAAGAAAAGATTATAACGAAAACGAATGCGAGAATACGATAGAAAAAAAATCGAAATGCAACTCCATGTAACGAACGATAAGTTGAAGGAAAATGACACTAAAAAACGAAAAGGAAACTGAAGTGTGAGAACAAGTCTTACTCCTGAACCCGCCCACGCCCACTCACCTTCGGCCGCCCATCCCTCGTGGAGTGGGCGCGAAGACATATGGGCGCGGCCACCCACCCGCCATGGTTAACCCTCTGCCGGCATGGGGGGAGATGTGCGCCTGGTGCTGCTGCGCGTATAGGTAAGTAGGGCTGAGAGAGTTGTAGGGGATGGCTGAAGCAGCTGTGCTCACGGAGACGCTGAATCAGCTGGCTGTAAACCCAAGGAGATATATTCTTTTCTTATGCAGATACACACACGCAAACGTACAAGTATACGCACACGCATACGTGCTCGCACGAATGCACGCACGTACGCACACACACACACACACACACACACACACACACACACACACACACACACACACACACACACACACACACACACACACACACACACACACACACACACACACACACACACACACACACACACACACATATACACACACATGCACGCATTCTTACTCTCGCTCACACACACACATACACACACACATATGCACGCACTTTCTCTCTCTCTCTCACACACACACAGAGCGTCAAACTTAACTAGCTAAACTAAATCTATAATTACCAACATTTATTTAGCAATCGACCATAAAAAAACAAAATGAGCTAAAGTAATTCATCTCAAGTAAATAAATTCAAATATAAATTTCAATTTCATTAATTCTTATCATTATTACATGTATCATTATCGTTGTTGTTGTTTTTGTTGTTATTGTTGTTTCTGGCATAACCACCATCGTTGTTACAGTTATTTTTATTGCGATTCTCAAAATGAAAAATATAAAGCGAACGCACGTCCCAAGGTGAAGAGATTCCCGTTTTCTTCGATGAAGCGCATCGGAGTGTGGGAAGACGCGGAGGGAAGAATGTTGAGTTATTTGATGTTCTCTTTTGACTTGAGCAGCGAGACGGACATATGTCTGTCTCTATCTATCTACCTGTCTGTCTGTCTCTCTATCTATCTACTTCTGTCTGTCTCTCTGTCTATCTTCCTGTCTGTCTGTTTGTCTCTCTGTCTGTCTATCTACCTGTCTGTCTCTATCTATCTATCTACCTGTCTGTCTCTCTATCTACCTGTCTGTCTGTCTCTCTATCTATCTACGTCTGTCTGTATGTCTATCTATCTACCTGTCTGTCTGTCTATCTATCTACCTGTCTGTCTGTCTATCTAGCTGTCTATCTGTCTGTCTCTCTCTATCTACCTGTCTGTCTGTCTCTCTATCTGTCTACAC
>NC_091557.1:28647989-28657989 GCF_042767895.1 Penaeus vannamei
AAACCGCGCGCACTGCCTGTCCCCTAAACCTTATGCCTTATGAAAACAAATAAAAAACATATATTCTTCGTCGTAGCATCGTTTCACCTCACGTTAAAGGAAAAAACGGGAGATACTGATCTACGTGACGAATAAATGATGAATAAACGGGTAAACTATAAGCGACGGGATTGGCTCTAGCAGTGCCACCTGTGGGGTTGCGGTGACAGCCCTTTCACGCATCCTCGATCCCTTTCACATACACGACCTCCGGAGTCCATATATTATGGGGCTCCTCCCTTGAATGTGTATATTTATTGGTTCCTTTTCGTGTGAGGTCGAAGGGATCCTTGATATGAAAACATCCGATGAGGAAGTTAAAAACACTCGAATATTCACCGTGAAATGATAGTTGAAAATATTTAAGTTTACTAAACTCTGAAATTATTTTCCCCTTCTAAATTTTAAATCGATATGATTCATACTCCTACACCCTACTCGTAAATCCTAAAAGGAACAAACATTGATGTATTTGTGTGACGCTGATGAAGACATTGTATATCAATTAAATGAAACCCTCTCTGCCCTCGCGTCCCGCCCGCCAATTATTCTTCCTTAACGCCGAGGGATGGGACGAGCGTGTGGGTGTTCCCCTGGGAGACCTCGGCCGCCCGTTGCTTGAAGCCCTGTGGGTTTCCGTCGCGGCGAGAAAGTGTTTGGGGGGATTTTGCTTTGCTCGGGTGTCGTGGTTGACTCGTCTCTCGTATTTTATTCGCTTTCTGAATGAACTAACTAGGAGAGGTAGAGCTTAGATGATGATGATTATGATACTGGTGGTAAGGAAGTGTTTGGGGTGATTTTGCTTTGTTCGGGTATCGTATTTGATTCGTCTCTCGTATTTTATTCGTTTTTTAATGAACTAACTGGGTTTGTTTTGGAGAGATAGAGCTTAGATAATAATGATGATAATGATACTGGTGGTGATGCTTGTCCTGGTAAGAAAGTGTTTGGGATGATTTTGCTTTGATCGGGTATCGTTGTTGATTCGTCTCTCGCATATGATGTAGTTTATAAATGAGCTAGCTGGGTTTGATAAGAAAGATTAGAGATTCGATGAAGATGATTATGATAACGATGGTGATGTTTGGAACCCTGTGTTTGTCCTGTCATGGTGCGAAAGTGTTTGGGATGAATTTGTTTTGTTCACTTCTCGTATTTGATTATTTCTGAATGAACTAGGGTTTCATAAGAGAAATTAGAGATTAGATATTAATAATATTAATGATTACCAGTGGTGATGCTTGTAGTCTTGTCGATTTCTGTCGTGGTATAAGAAATTATTTTTTGTTCGGTTCTCGTATATATATATTTATGTTTTCTGAGTAAATCAGCTGGGTTGCATTAGAGATTAGATAATAACAATGATTATGATGGCGGTGGGGATGTTTTGAGTCTTACGTTTTCCTGTCTGCGAAAGTGTTTAAGGATGATTTTGTTCGTTTTTTTTCATTTTTTTGTGTGTGAATGGACTAGCTGGGTTTGATTAGAGGGATTGGAGATTGGTTAAGAAATGATAATCATACTAGCGGTGGTGATGCCTGGAGCTTCATGTTTTTCTGTCATCAGTCGAAAGTGTTTTGGAATGATTTTATTTTATTTTCTGAATGAGATGGCTATGATAAAATCATTAATACCATTATCATCATCATTATAATTTTATTTTCTACTATTATCATCATCATTATCACTATTATTACCTCCGCCAAGGAGGTTATGTTTTCGATCGCTTTGGTTTGTCTGTTTGTTTGTTCGTTGGTTAGGAGGATAACTCAAAAAATATTGTCTAAAATGTTTACCAGATGTGTGTCTTAGCCTAATTTAGATGCCGTTAAGTTTTGGAGGTGATCCGGATATTATTTGTTCGTATGTTAGCAGGATAACTCAAAAAGTTATGAACAGATTTTACTAAGGGTGTGGCTTAGCCTAACGTAGATTCCAATAAATGTTAGTTGTGATCCGGCTCGTGATCCGGATCCAGGTCTTTTTTTATCAATGATTGCATCGTTACCCCTATTGCCTTGCCTCCGCTAAGATGGTTTTGTTTACGGACGTCGCCTGTATACTTGAGAGAGGTGACTTTAATGTAATTCTGTGTGTGAATATTTTTTATTGCATCAGTGACCTTATTGCCTTGGCTGAGGTATGCACTCTCTGAGCGCTCTAGCTGTTATAATTGTTATCATTACTATTGCTACTGTTGTTTTTACAATTATTATTACCACTATTATTATGTTTACCATTTTTATCATTATTATTGTTATCCTTATTATTTTTGTTATCATCATCGTCACCATCATCATTTTGATATCCAAATAAGGATATTATGATATGGTAATGATAATAATAATGATAATGATAATATCACTATCATTATTTTATTAATTTTTCATTATGATTTTATTAGTTATTATTGTTACATATTATTCTTACTATTCATATCACTTTTATTTTATTATTATCATTACTATTATCATCACTATTATTATTATCATTATCGTTATTATCATTATTATCATTGCTATTGCTAATAATTTTGTAATTATTGTATAATTATCATTATTTTTTCATTATCAAAATCATCCTCATGACTATCATCGTGATTATGATTATCATAATGTAAACATCAGTAAGTATCGTTATTTGCTGTATCATTATCAGGATCATTATTCACTGTATGTATTTACAGTATCACATTTATCATTACAATTTTACTGCCGTTACGATGATCATTTTAACTATTTTCATAATCACAAATATTCTTGGTAATGCTATAACTCTCAGTACTATATATAGATAGATAATGAAGATCTATACATTTATCTATATCTAAGAATGGGTATGTGATGTGTGGCTGTGCATAAGCGATAAAATTGTATAGCAAGAACCATGCACATTCCATGGTAATCATGCGTCCGTTTCCCACAAGGGTTAAGGCCGCGGATTTTATGCAAGTTTGTGCGATTACGTTTTCTTTCGTTCCCATAATCCTTTGCGTGTCTGCTTGTTGGAGACTTGTTTGTCATTTTCTGAGTCGAATTAATTGTGTTTGTCGGTTTTAATGAGTAGCGGTTAGAGTAGCGAGTTATGTGTTTATTGTTTGCGATGTATAGAGAGATGTGTTTGTTCGTTAGATACTTGCTGCAAAAACTGAAATATTTTGAAAGCAGACTGTAAAAGCCTAAACATTGTAACATACATTTCTTTTATCTTATTAATACAAATCTAAAATAAAATATAGTTAAAATAATACGACTTGCTATCTTTGATGCATTCAAAAGTAATGATAACACGACGCTATTCTGCACGCTTAAAAATATCCACACTTTCCACATAAACAACCATTACGTGGTATACTTAAGAATATATCTTCTGTTGTTAGAATACCTCTACTCTTTCCTAAATGACGTAAAGCAGGTTTAACCCCCATTCGGGCTGGGTTATGAATGATTAAGCTCACGACTGTTTTGTATTGGAGAGTAGACTGTAGTAACTGTAGTAACCAGGGACTCACTTTCCCCTCCAGCGCCTCACAACCTCTTTAGTTCTTGGTCTACTTATGTATTCTTATTGTTTTCACTAATTACGTTCTTGAAAATTTTTCCGATTTTTTGTTTGGGGGGGGGGGGGTATTAGTCACTGATATATTTTGGTTGATGTTTCGTTATATTTGGGGGATGACAACGTCAAGCCATGAAATATAGCTTATGGTGGTAAGGGCAGCGATGATGACAGTAGTGTAGATTGTCATGATGATACTGATAATGATAATAATAACAATGATGATAATGATAACAACAGTAATAATAATCATAATTTAAAAATAATAATGATAATGATAATGATAATAATAATAATAATAATAATGATAATAATAATGATGATGATAATAATAATGATAAAGAATAATAATGATAATAATAAGTATAATAATAAAAATATGATAATAATAATAAGTATAATAATAAAAATATGATAATAATGAAGCAGTAGTAGTAGATGTAGTATTAACAGTAATAGTGATGATGATGATTACGATGATGATAATAATGATAATGATATGGATAATGACAGTGATGAGAATACAAACCTCAGTACCTTCAGCATGAGTTGTCAATCTTATTTCTGTCTGTCTACTGGTCAGGGCAACCAATTAAGGCGACTGACCGGTCTGACCATCAGTAATGAAAAAAAAATCTTATCATATATCGTTTTTTAAAGAAGACAGAGTGAGAGAGAGAGAGAGAAAGAGAGAGAGAGAGAGAGAGAGAGAGAGAGAGAGAGAGAGAGAGAGAGAGAAAGAGAAAGAGAAAGAGAGAGAGAGATAGAAAGAGAGAGAGACAGACAGAAAGAGAGAAAGAAAGAGAGAGAGAGAGAGAGAGAGAGAGAGAGAGAGAGAGAGAGAGAGAGAGAGAGAGAGAGAGAGAAGGTCGGGGGAGAGAGGAAGATGATCGATAGTAAATAATGGATATTTAGAGACTGGATGAAGTTGATGTAAGGTATATGATATACAAGTATTCCAGTATGATGAAATGTGCAGCAGTGACAGGCGACGTGCACATGTGTGGTGACGTCACTCCTTGGTGACGGGAGGTCGTCATGGGGTCACGTGATGCTGGGACGAACACCTGTTCCGTGAAACAGCCGGTATCTTAAGATAATCTAAATGTTTTCTTACTTACATTTAAGTATGATAAAAAGTATTTCGAGTAATTTATTATGTACTAGAGAATACAATTAGTTTTGGTAGTGTTGTGATTCTTTAAACGATATATACGCCAACAAGTTCCTAGTCAGCAAACGAACCTTGGAAAATAAACACTTATTTTATGCGCATACAAAGAATCACCCGAAGTACTCTGTCCTTTTATTGTCTCTGTTGCCACACACCCATACCCCCCCCCCGTCTCCTCCATACACCCCCACCCCTTCCTTTGCCCCCTGACTTTCGCCGCGACGCGACCCTGATATAGCACCTGGTCGCTTCTTTCCCAGATCAATCTTCTTGCCTTGACTTAAATCGGTGGTCTTTGTGACGCTTTGTGATTCTCTTTTCTTGTATATTTCTCTATTTTTTCTTTTTTTCACTTGAATGTTTATTTTGGGCAGTCTTGGGATTTAGTTTCAACTCGGGAGCATGCGCAGATGCGATCTTGTTCACCTGCGCAAATATGTGGTGTGGAAATAAGAAAATAAGGAAATAAAAAGAATTATGCACGTTTCCCGTTCCTTAACGACGTCCATTTTCTGATATACTACCTGTTATTCTTCCCTTTTTCACTCACTCCCTCCCTTTCTCCCCTACTCCCTTCTTCACTCCTCTACGCCCTCCTTCCCCCCACTCCGATATTACTTGCTCTCTCTTTCACTCCTCCATTCCCTCCTTCACTCCCTATGTCTTTATTTTATCCCCCATTCCTATCTCTCCTCTCCCATTCGTTCCTCCACTCCGTCACTCCCTCTTTCACTCCACCATTTCCTCCTTCACTCCTTTTGTCCCTCTAAAACTTCCTCCCTCCTTCACCACCTCCCTTCTTCCCTTCAAAACTCCCTCCCTCCCCCTACTCCCTTCCTCCCTCCCTCACCCCCTCCCTTCTTCCCTTCAAAACTCCCTACCTCCCCCTACCCTCTTCCTCCCTCCCTCACCCTACTCCCTTCTCCCCTCCCTTCTTTATCCCCTCACTTTCTCCTTCTCTTTCTCACACCTGCCACCCTCTCGTCGACCCCCCCCCCCCCGGCACCGTGCCAATACCCTGCAATCCCCCGTATTTATGGCCCTCTCCCCTTCTCCCCTTGCCACGCACACTATCATCAGCATCCCTTTCCTCTTCTTCTCCTTTCGTGATCCTGACCCCTTGACCTTTGACCCAGCATGGCCTGGCACACACACGCACGGATCGTGACCCCGCGTGGCTCACCTCCCTGGAGTGGAGTATTGTTGGCGTTTCAGGCATGGTGTAATCGGGTGTGTATGTGTGTTTTGTGTGCGCGCGCGTGTGTGTGTGTGTGTGTGTGTGTGTGTGTGTGTGTGTGTGCGCGCGCGCGAGCGCCTTCCCTGTGTGAGTTCTGGCATATTGGTGTATGTATATGTTACTTGGAAGGTGTGGGTGTATTTGCAAGTTTGAAAATGTATAAATGAGTACGTGTTTTGTCTGTGTGACATAGCATATTGTGTAGGCATTAGCTTGTGTTACGTCTGTGTGTTTGATTCTATATACGTGCGTGACTCCATTAATATGTATATACATATATATTCGAGGCACAGAGATAATGAAACTAGAAAGATACTGAAATAGCAAAGAGTGCACTGAAGTGTGTTTACATACATATACAAGTGTCTGTAATAAGCCGGAGGGCAGAGATAAGTAAAGTTTTATTTTGCCTATATATAGATACAAATGTTTATCTACGCATCATTTAGCGAGCGTTTTTCTTTCTTTATGATAATGCAGACACATGCGTGAAGTACGAATGGCTATGACGTCACCTTCACACAAAACGAGAAAGATGAAAAGACCGGCTGTTCAAGGAAATAATGAAAAAATAACAAAGAATACACACACAAACACACACACACACACACAGAGAGAGAGAGAGAGAGAGAGAGAGAGAGAGAGAGAGAGAGAGAGAGGGAGAGAGAGAGAGAGAGAGAGAGAGAGAGAGAGAGAGAGAGAGAGAGAGAGGAAGAAATAGATAGATAGCCAGACAGATAGATAGATCGATAGATGGATATAGATAGATATATATTGAGAGAGAGGGGGGGAGGAAGTAAGATATGTATAGAGAGGGGGGAAAGAGAGCTAGATATAGAGATAGAGAAAGAGAGACGGGGGGGGGGAGCGCTATGTATAGAAATATATAGAAAGAGGGGGAGAAAGAGAGCTAGGTATAGAGATGGAGAAAGAGAGACAGAGTGGGAGATAGAGAAAGGAAGAAAGAAAGAGAGGGAGAAATAATGACATATAATGAGAGAGAGAGAGAGAGAGAGAGAGAGAGAGAGAGAGAGAGAGAGAGAGAGAGAGAGAGAGAGGAAGAGGAAGAGAGGCATAATCGAAAGTCCCCCAGAGCATATGTTTTATGCATCGTGAAGCTCAAAGCCTCACAGATCCTAATAGGGGGCTTCATTTCTTATGACTCTCAGGCCTGGCCGTGGCTGCTAGCTCTTTGTATGCTGTGAACAATGGAATTTGAATATTGTCTTTGTTTTGAATTTGTTTTGCATTGTTATTTTTTATGATTAGTTGTATCATTTCTGTTGTTAGAAGTACCGTTGATTTTTACATGTAGTTAGTTCTGTGTGTGTGTGTGTGTTTGAATGTGATTGTGTGTGTGTGTGTTTGAATGTGATTGTGTGTGTGTGTTTTGAATGTGATTGTGTGTGTGTGTGTGTGCGTGCTTTTGTGTTTGAATGTGCTTGTGTTTTGTCTTTTGTGTGTGTATGTCTGTGTGTGCGTATATATAGATATGTGTATGTAAGTAAGTATATGCACGCTATCCTATACTTATGTGTGTGGGTTTTTGAACGCGTGTACTTAGATACGTTTTCCCGCCAGATCTGATTTCTTTCTTTTTTTAGCTTCTTGTCTCCATCTTAAGATTCTCTCAGATTATCTTGGCGCCTTGGAGAGACTTTCACTTTCCCTGGAGAACGAAAAAGCTAGAAAATATTTACTTCGTTCTTCTACACCCTTTTAGTTCTTTATACTCTGATATTTCATGTATATATTCAATCATGATGTGTACTCATACACTTACATACTCACATACAAACATGTGTACACGATATTTTATACTTATTCACAGCACTGTTTCTTGTCCTATCGTCGTGTCTATGAAACACTGTCACAGAGAGAAGGAAAGGGAAAGAAAAAGCACAAAATCCGTCACGTTTCGATTCATGTTACTCTCCTTTTTCGATACACCAAAAATATGATGTATCTTATTTTTATGCATGAGTCTTACTTTCTTTTCTTTCCTGTGAACACGCACATACTCATCACATGCATAGTAGAGAAACACACATATACACATATACACACACATACAAACACATACAAACACATACACACACACACAAACACAAACACATACACATACACATACACATACACATACACATACACATACACATACACACACACACACACACACACACACACACACACACACACACACACACACACACACACACACACACACACACACACACACACACACACGCACACAAACAAACGAACAAACAAAAACATTTCGTGGCTTATGCGGGAGCAGGGTCAGTTGTGAGGTCATACCTTACCATATAAATGTCTCAAGATTATATACGTAACATGTTGAAAGGGGGAGGGACCCCCACCCCACCCACGTGCGCTCATGTAATCAGGGTAGCTGCTGCACGTTTTGAAGGGTTTATGTGTACCTGTGTGCGTATGTGTGTGTGCTTAGGTGTTGTGTGCACTTTCTGAGTATAATATGTATATTTTTTTATAATATGCGTGTGTTTGCGTTTTTGTGTGGATGTGTTTTGAGTGTGTGTGTGTGTGTGTGTGTGTGTGTGTGTGTGTGTGTGTGTGTGTGTGTGTGTGTGTGTGTGTGTGTGTGTGTGTGTGTGTGTGTGTGTGTGTGTGTGTGTGCGAGTATGTGTGTGTGTGTGTGTCGCGTGCGTCTGCGTACAAGATCAGTGGCTCGATACCGGGGTCGGAGGAGAAATGGAAGGGGGGGGATGTTGGGGTAAGGTTGGGACGGGATGAGAGGAGAGATTGGTATGGTTAAAGTTGGGGGTAGGGGTTAAGTTGGGGTTGGAGGGGGTGAGGGAAATGTGCTTAGGGTTCAGGGGGTGGGTTGGGAGGTAGAACAGGGGAGGGTGGGGGTGGCAGAAGAAGAAGGAGAATTGTGCAAGTATTTATAGTGTACCATTTCAGAAAAAAATGGTTACTCACCCTATACTCAAAAGCTCTCCGATTCGCGAAGTTTTAAAAATATAAAGTGGTGTATAGCAATAAAAATAATGCATATAACCTTTATATATCTAGACATATGTAAATACTAGTATTAAATATCATCTGATAAGAATAAAAAAGAAAAAAAAAAAAGAAAAAAAAAACGGCGAATCGGAGTCCTCCAGGTTTCGAGTTGCCAAGTTTTCCTTTCTTGAGACTAAACGCACTGCGATGACCTGAAGGCGAAGGGCGTTATTCCCAGTCCGTGAAGTCTCTTTTGACCCGCTTGTGTCGTGACCCGTGTGAAAGAATGCTTTTCGTTTAGCTGAATGTCACACGCAGAGAATGTGTGGAACGGTTGCCACGCTCTCAAGTGGATGTGGAAACGCCATAGAGGTCTCAGGTGTTGGAATCTCTTGATCATTTGTGTCTGTTTAATGCAGTGGCTCTTATTTTAACGACTCTTAGAGGGAAAAAAGAAAAAAACAAGTAATATCTTTTTATTATGTTTGCATATTATTTTTTTTCAATGGGAGCTTGGACTGATACCGTAAATCATGAAAAATAAAAAAGTATCGCTTTTGCTAACTTCAATTTTGTAACGCCTACGCTGACCTAGGATTTTCTGTCCTTTTTGACTCCCCTCCATGTCCCTCGAAGCCCTTGGAGGAGTGGGAGTGGGAGTTAACCCGTCCTGGAACTCCCTATTGAACTCCTCTCTCTCTCCCAGTCCGCCACACGTGCTCCTGATAGTCATTTTCTTTCTCTCACTTTTCTTTAGCTTATGTTTTACCTCCCTTGTTATGTTTCATTGAAAATAGTTTATAGGCTTATAGGTTAGATAAATGTATCATTAAAATAGTTTATAGGTTCAATAAGTTTGTTATGAGAATATTAGGTTTATAAGTTATATGTTTGTTATGAGAATAGTAGGTTTATGAGTTATATAAGTTTGTTAAGAATAGTAAGTTTATAAGCTATATAAGTTCTTTATGAAAATAGTAAATTTGTAAATTTTATACGTTTGT
>NC_091557.1:28662989-28667989 GCF_042767895.1 Penaeus vannamei
CTTCTTCTTCTCCCACTCATCTTCATTTTCTTCCTTTCTTTTTCCTGTGTTTTCATCAACCATCCTTTCCCTTTTGCTGTTCAATTTAACCTTTGAACTTCTTGGAACCGCCCTTCCCACCTCCCCCCCCCCCCCAATTCCTCTAATAAATATTTTTTTTCTTTTTTATTATTTTTTTTATTCTTTATTATTCCGTTTTTTTCTTCACCAACGTGTACTTTCTACACGCGGTTTGATCCATTATGCTATCTGTCTCCTGAATCTTAAGTTATAATCCTCCTGTCATGGGGGAGGTGCCTTCAGCTAGCAACGGCCTCTGTGGTGCTATTTATACTTCTCTGAAATGACTAGGTAGCGCATCCTGATAGATTTTGATACCTGAGTTCTATTTTTTTTCTTTTATTATTTATGGAACTGACCTTTGATTTTGACATTTGATTTAGACTCTGTAGTTCAGGGGATGATTTGAGCTTCAGTTTGCATGTGGAAGGAATAATCCGAAAGGAAAAATATGTTTTTATTACAGATTCTGTGTAGTAGTCTGCATTGCTACATTTTGATATATATTAGTTTCCCTCTAATCGAGTAATCACTTATCTCGATTATGATATTCAACACAAATATAAAAAATATGGGTGTAATCGTTACGATATTTGGAACCTTTGACTACGAAAATTTTGAACGTGCAAAATCTAAAGGATGGTTTGTGTTTCACAAGAAAAATCACTGGAACCAAACATTAGAAAGTTATTAAACCTGGCACCTACTCCCCCCCTCCCTCTGGCTCTCTCATTCAAAAAAGAAAATAAAAAGAAGAAAAAGAAAACTGCAAGTAACAAGTTCTTTAAAAAATCTTGAAGCTTACCCCCACACACCGTAACTTACATTCGCGAAACCCCATTACGGTGACCTGCCATTCCACGGGTCACGGGTGCTCTGTGACCCGTGAAGCTGAGAGGAGCTGAGAGGACGGGGAAGCCTAGGATGACTTGCATCTTCTCCCCTGTGGATGCTGCATCGTCTTGGCTTCGGGGTTTACTGTTAGGGATGCGAGCCGTTTATCGACATGTCCGTTCTTGGGGGATATCAGTTTATTTTTATTTGTTTTTTTTATGATTTAGCTATCATGGGGGAATATCTACCTATTATTATTATTATTATTATTATTATTGATATTATTAATATTACCACTACTATTATCATTATCATTATTACTATCATTATTTATGTAATTATTATCATTACAATGATAATGGTAATGGTAATAATAATGATGGCGATAATAATAAAGAAGAGTTATAATAGTAATGATAATAAAGAATGATAATGATAAAAAATTGTAATTGATATTACTATTGTTATCATTATTATGGTAATGATAATAATAAAAGTTATTGCAATAATAGTAAGAAGAATAACGGTGACGAGAATAATGATGATAATAACAATAATGATAAAGATTATAATGATAATAGCAATTGTGCAAATGATAATATCAGTGAAGATAGTAGCAGTAATAGTAGTAATACTATTACTGCTCTATTGTTACTACTACAACAACTACTACTACTATTAGTAATAATAATGACAAAATGATAATCATAATGTTAATAGTAATAATTTTAATGGTGATGATAATGATAACAATAACAATAAAAGTAATAATGATATGGATAAAACATAATAACGATAATAAAAATCATAATGATATAAATAATAATAACGATAATGATAAGAGTGCAATAAGAATGATGCTGTTTAGATAATCATTTTCCTAGTTAATTACTTATGTGAATAGTTTTATAATGCTCTGGCTGGTTCACGTTAATTTCGTGTGTGACTTTATTAGCAAATTATGAAAGCCTTTTGTGGTATCACTATTATCACTTTTTTATTTTTAAATGTTTTCATTCTAGAAATGGAGAAGTTATTTATCAAGAGCTCAGACCATAGAGCTGACGAACCTAAACTGTATGGTCGTTTATTCCATGTACTTTGAGGAGCTCAACGACTCTATGGACGACCTTGTTTGCGTTTCCTGACTATAAATTTTTTTAATGGTTCGCCTAAACAAAGAAATGTTTATGGCTAAAGATTCCATGTCAAAATGCCCGTAAAAAAATGCCTCAAAAATGCATAATGAATCAGAAGGCTCGACCACGAGAGGGCAAGGGAAAGTACTGCAGAAACTACGGTTTTTCGGCTGCTTCCCGGTGATGAGGGAAATCTACGATGCGGGGAAAAAATTCTTTGTTTTCGATTCATTTTTCTACTTCATTTTTTTCAATTCTTATTTGCCAGGCGTTGGATTAATATCTATCCGCGATGCATTTATTTTTTTGGGTTCGTAATTCGAAGATGAAAAAATCAATTTCACTTTCTTTATACTTGAGAGTATACACAACCTGTCTAATCCCCTTTCCCTTTTTATGTATATACTGCACACACATACATACACACGTATGCGTATGTGTCTGTGTGTGTGCTGATGCGTGTGCGTGTGCGTGTGTGTGTGTGTGTGTGTGTATGTGTGTGTGTGTGTGTGTGTGTGTGTGTGTGTGTGTGTGCGCGCGTGCGTGCGTGCGTGTGCGTGCGTGCGTGCGTGCGTGTGTGTGTGTGTGTGTGTGTGTGAGTGTGTGTGTGTGTGTGTGTGTGTGCGTGCGTGCGTGCGTGCGTGTGTGCATGCGTGCGTGTGTGTGTGTGTGTGTGGTGTATGAGTGCGTATGTGTGCGCGCGCATATGTTTAATATGTGTCCAGAAGGCATTATTTTACGCAGCACGCGCCTGACGAAACAAGAAATTACTGACATATTTCAGACACATAGAAAATTACTCACCCACCTGCAAAAGGTCCCAAGTCGTCTTTTCCACCAATTACTACCATAATTATCGCCATAGAAAACTATCACTACCAGTTAAACTTCTATCCCATTACTTGTAGCCAAAACAACATACTCATACTAATCAGTTCCTCATAATGCAAACTCCGTTCCTCATGGTGCAAATTCCCTTCTTCATGGCACAAAGTTTCTTTCTCATTGCTAGTCCCCCTCCTCACGTCATGGCACAAGCTCTCTTCCTCATGGTAAATAACCCTTATCAAATGTAATAGTTATTTCGGCTGAAGGATAAAGGTCATTTACTCATGGTGCAAACTCCTTTACTCATGGTAGAAATTCTCAATCTCAGGGCACCCACTCCGTTAATTCAATGGTACTGGTGCTCATGACACAAACCCTTCTGCTCATGGTACAACCCCTTATCTCATGATTCAAACCCTTTTACTCATGGTATAAAGCCCCATACTCATTATTCAATGTGTCATCTTACAGACCCCTTACTCACGATGCAAACCTTTTTACTTATGGTACAAACCTGATATTTACAATCCAAAACTTTTTACTCATGGCACAAATATATTACTTATAATCTAAACCCTTTTACTCATGACAATGTTACTCATAATCCAAATCCTTTTATTCATAACACACATGTTCCTTATAA
Organism: Penaeus vannamei; assembly: GCF_042767895.1. Taxonomy (NCBI): domain Eukaryota; kingdom Metazoa; phylum Arthropoda; class Malacostraca; order Decapoda; family Penaeidae; genus Penaeus; species Penaeus vannamei. Next base: position 28,666,494 of record NC_091557.1, read on the forward strand.
TCAAAATTCTTTTACTCATAGCACAAACATGTTACTCATATTCCAAGCCCTTTTAGACGTGTCACAAACATGTTTCTTATAATCCAAACACTTTTACTCATGGCACAAACATTACTCATAATCCAAACCCTCTTACCCATGGTACAAACATATCCCTTGTAATCCAAACCCTTTTACTCATAGAGCAAACTCGTTACCCATTATCTAATCCCTTCTACACATGGTACAACTCCTTTTACATACGATCCAAATCCCTTACTCATGGTACCACAGTGGCGGCGGGAGGAAGCACGCTAAGGCAAGAAAAGGGAGTTCAAAGGTTAATTTCCTGCCTGAGACAAATCGGATATATTGGATAACGGGTCGGTCTTTGCCCGGCTCTTCATGGGGGGAGGGGGGGTAAGGGGGAGTGGAAAAAGGGTTTAATGGGGGAATGGGAGGGGATGTATGTATGGGAAGTAGGAGTAGGGAAGGAGGGGAAGAAGGAGTAGGTAAGGGGAAGAAGGAGTAGGTATGGGGGAGGAGTAGGTAGGGGGGAGGGGAAGTAGGAGTAGGTATGGGGGAGGAGTAGGTAGGAGGGGGAGGGGAATAGGAGTAGGAGTAGGTAAGGGGGAGAAGGAGTAGGTAGGAGGAGGAAGGGGGGAGGAAGAGAAGGAGTAGGTAAGGGAATGAGGGGCAGGGAGGAGGGGGAAGGGGATGAGAAATGGCAAAGGAGGAAGAGGGGGTTGAGGAAGGGAGGAAGAGAGGTTGATGATTGGTTGAGAGGGAAGGATCGACAGAGGGGGAGGGGGAGGGGGAAGGGTTTCAACTGGCTGAGTTTTAATTACCTGATAACGGGAAAGGAACAAGGTTGAGGCATATACAGGAAGGGAGAGAAATAGGGGACGAGTAGAAAGACGGACAATGAGGAAAAACGAGAGGAAGAAGGAAAGAAATAAAAAGTGAGGATTGAAATATATATATATATATATATATATATATATATATATATATATATATATATATATATATATATATATATAGAGAGAGAGAGAGACAGAGAGAGAGAGAGAGAGAGAGAGAGAGAGAGAGAGAAAGAGAAAGAGAGGGATGGGAGGTGAAGAGAAACGTAGAGGATAAGGGAAACAGAAGGCAGAAAAAATACTTATGATCATGTAGCAATGCTATTTGTATATAAATCAATTGATATTGGTAAATGTTTTCTGCAACATTCACATAAATCGACGTAAATTTAATTCACTAACTCTACGCCAACATTAAAAAGAATCAAAATCAATACTCTCTTACACACCAAAATATAATTTAAAGAATGGAATCATATTTTTTTCTATTTAGCAAATATAAATTCTTGTTTCTATATAAACAACAAATTTCTATGAAATGCTGATACCAGACAATAATTAATATATTTTTTTCTTGTTCTTTACAGGTAAGTTCCCAGTTTCGAATCACCCAACGTTTGAAGGTCGGTGAAGGTGAGTTAGCATTGTAAGGTC
>NC_091557.1:28672989-28675489 GCF_042767895.1 Penaeus vannamei
AGCGAGAGGAGGGGGTACCGGGCGGGGGAAGGGGGTACCGGGGTATGGGTGGGGGGTACCGGGCGGGGGAAGGGGGTACCGGGCGGGGGAAGGGGGTACCGGGGTATGGGTGGGGGGTACCGGGCGGGGGAAGGGGGTACGGGCGGGGGAAGGGGGTGCCGGGCAAGCGGAGGGGGGTACCGAGCGAGGGGAGGGGGTACCGGGCGAGGGTGGGAAGAGGGAGGGAGGGTGAAAGACGTGTGTGTGCGTAAGGGGGAAGGTGGAGAAGAGGGAGAGAGGTATACAAGTTGTGGGAGGTCAGGAGGTCAGAGGTGACGCAGAGATAAGGGCGAACGACTGTTACTACGGGATAACGGCTTTGAGGGAAGGGAGAAGGAAGGGGGCGGGTGAGGAGGGATGATTGTGTAGGCTGTTCGTAAGGTAAATTAGGGATGTTAGGTAGCCTATGGCCGGATAAGGGGAGGGGGGGGGGTGATGTTATGGGTGCTGGGACCGAGTTAAAGAGTTAAGTGGTGTACTTGTATAGAAAAAGGAGACACAACCTAGACAAGCATTAGTAAAAAGAAAAAGAAAAAACGCGTTGACCTGTATTCGAACGCAAAAAAAAAAAAAAAAAATACATCACCAGTTGATAACATTGGTTGACCCTTGACCTCACTTCTAACATCTGCACCGTTAACAGGCACGACCTCACTTATCATGTCCGTCTGCAACAATCCGACACGCTGTAATTAGCAGTGGGAACTCGGAGGCTTAATTACTATCTGTCTGATGAAGCCTTGAAGGATCCGAAAGAAAGGGCTTGTTGTTGATCGGGTTCTTATCGTTATCATGATGCTGGTAATTTCGGATGATTGGTAATGATGCTTGTGATAATGATTGGATGGTTGTGATGATGGATAGATCTACTTTGGCACTGTTGTTGGCCGTGTGATTATTATTCTTATCATCATCATACCAATCAACTTTTTTTTTTACCATCTCAGATATCACCATGACTGTTGCCGCCGTCACCTTGCTTGATGTAATATCTACTTTTTATTCTTTGTATCATCATCCTCATTATATCTTTCGCTTCTGCTACGTCAAATGTGATTACATTTTAACACGTGTCTCATATTTTCGGGTTTTTGAAACATTTACTCTTAACAGCACATTTTCCTGAATATACATTATTAACCTAATGTAAATTTCAAACGTGGTGCGCATTTGCCAAAATAGCGATACAGAAATAAATTAAATATTAGATATTAAATAAAATAAATATTAAATGGCTTCGGGTTGCTTCACTTAACATAAATATACCAATCACGCTTTAAAAGAAGCAAAAGCAAGTACATAAGTGAGTCATTTAATCCTCGGCAAGAAAGCTTGGTCTCGCTTGCTCGCCAAAATCATGCATCTTGCTCTAAGGCAACACCCTGCAACCTGATCCCTTATCGGCACCGCATCTTGTCTTTAAGGATCGTCAATAAAAGCCCGGGTAGTGGACTGTCTAGCTATATAGAGGTTTAAAGGCTCTACAGTCTTTAAAAGGTGTCTGATCCTATTTTTTGGTTTACGAACTTATACTATTTAAGGTCGCCGAAGATCTTGATATGTGGGAATTTAAAAGACAGGTTAAAGGAGAATGAAGGTTAGAGTGTTTTGGGTTTTGTTTGTGTTGGCTTATGGGTTTCCTGCGCGGTGTTGGTGTGATTGTCACACACACACGCACATGCACACGCATAAACACACACGCACATGCACACGCACACGCACATGCACACGCACACGCACACGCACACGCACACGCACACACACACACACACACGCACACACCTACACGCACATGCACACGCATACACACACACACACGCAAAAGCACACGCAAACGCAAACGCACACACGCACACACACACACACACATACACTAAGACTTGTTAAAGTATGCAAATTGTTACTCTGGAAAGTAATTAACAGGTAAGGCCAGAATAAAAAAAATCACGATGGACGTATGTTGAAGGGGTAAACACACACACATGCATATATATATATATATATATATATATATATATATATATATATATATATATATATATATATATATATATACATTTAAACACACGTACATGGCAATATACATTCAAACACACATGGGTACATCAATATACACACTTAAACTCAAACACACACGTACATATATACACTTAAACGCACGCACACACACACGTACATATATACACGTAAACGCACGCACACACACACACACGCACATATACACCCCCCCCTGTACCCCAGCGGAGGCGGCGTCGTTCGTGCAGTGTTTTGGGCGGCCGCCGGAGCGCATGCAAGAACCGCGACGTCATCGTTCACCTGGCAACACCTCGCACGTTGCCCGATCGGCCCGAGGTCCGTATTAGGTATCCGCTATGAATCACACTAAATCTTTCTTAATGTGCACCGCCTTCGAGGAATACTTATGGTGCGGTGGGTGCTGGTATGGGAGTTGCTCTTTCGT
>NC_091557.1:28680489-28702989 GCF_042767895.1 Penaeus vannamei
TCTTGTAGGACTGTTGTGCATTTATTTTTTACGTTTTACTTAATAGATTTAGTCAAAGAGACATGGAAAACACATTTTGTTTTGTATATCTATATAGTGTTTTTTATTTCTGTGTATTTCAAGCTTGAATCTCAACGAAACTAAAGTAGTTATCCTTGAACGTGAAGGATCGGTGCTTTAAAGACCAGAAAAAAATAATGAAATCATTGTCATTCATTGCTTGTAATTGCTTCCTTTGTTATTTGTAACTCTATATGCGAGGGTTCCATTAAACAGACTTTGGTATACGCACGTGTGCATGTGCACATACATACACATATATCTGCATCTAGATATCTATCTAATTTTAAATCTTTATTAGCTCTATCTATATGCCAATCGGGGTGTCTACAGGTCTGTTTATGTATATCTCTGCCTAAGTATGTATATTCGTATATGCACACACACACACACACACACACACACACACACACACACACACACACACACACACACACACACACACACACACACACACACACACACACACACACACACACAAACACACAATATCCATCCATCCATCTCTAAGTGTCTGTGTGTGTGTCTGTACATGGTATATTCATGTATGTATGCATGTATGTATATTTACATTTACAATAATACATGAACCACATTCCAAATCTCAACCCAATAAAAGCAATTCCCCGAAATAAAAGAAACAGCGCCTAAATATCAACAAAATTCCACATTACTATGTCTTAGCATACGACAACACCCCTTCCCCCTTTCCCTCTCCCTCCCTCCCTCCCCCTCCTTGTTTCTCACTTCAACCTTTTTCTCATGTCTTGTCATGTCGTTGGTTCCTCGGGGGCGAGAATCGGCAGTCTGAGGAGGAGGTTATGCGCGGAGGGGGGAGGAGGGGGAAGGGGAGGGGGGAAGGAGAAGGGGGAAAGGTGTCATTATTATTGATTTGTTGACGATTTGATGTGATTTACGGCCGTAGGTTAGTTTGGGGATGAGAGGTAGGTCGGGTCGGTGTCACGTGGTCTGAGGGTAGGGTATAGGCCTATGGCGAATAGTAGAAAAAACGTGAAAGTATGTCATTATGGTTAATAGTGGTGATGCAAATGATAAATAACAATGATAATGATGCTGATGGTGGTGGTAATGATAATAATGATGATAATAGTAATAATAATGATAATGATAACAACAATAATAGTAATGATAATGATAACAGCAGTTATAATTATGACATAATATTAATACAGTCATAATCACCACCACCACCACCATCTCATTATCATTATCATCATCACCATCATCATCGCCATCATCATCATCATCACCCTCATCCTTATCATTACCATTACCAATACTATTGATGTTAATGTTTTTTGTTTTTCTCTGCAAACTGTATCCTAAGAATAAAGTGCAGTCAGCCTTCCTCTTATCTCAACCCAAGTTTTACCGGTAGTTTTGAGAGACGAACTTTATCCAAGAATTTTGCCATTCAGTCCCATTGTTAGGTTAGATATGATCTTAATTAAGACACGGCAAGTCACCGTCAACTTACTAAACTCACTGCTATCCCATTCAGACGCCATTTACCGTCTCAACTTACTGTAATTAATTCGGTGTTATCTTAATAACCCTCAATTGCGTTGTCTTGACTGTTATTTAATCAACTTGTCGTTATTTGATAAACTCACTGGGACTCGATTTTATTCACACACACATACACACACACACACGCGCGCGCGCGCGCGCATATATATATATATATATATATATATATATATATATATATATATATATATGTATATATGTATATATGTATATATGTATATATGTATATATATATAAATATATATATATATATATATATATATATATATATATATATATAGAGAGAGAGAGAGAGAGAGAGAGAGAGAGAGAGAGAGAGAGAGAGAGAGAGAGAGAGAGAGACTTAATGAGAGTAAGAGCAGCCAAATGAGCAAGGGAGTGAGACATGTGAGAGAAAGAGAGAGAGAGGGAGAGAGAGTCTAAATGAGAGTAAGAGCAGCCAAGTGAGCAAGGGAGAGAGACATGTTTCCCTTTTCAATGGCCAGCAATGTCTTGCCTCATGAGATGTTTGCAGAAATTGCTAAGCGTTGGCAATTGATTAACTTTTATGTTAATTTCCAATTGATGTTGCGTGATGGTGTTAGTTTGTACGGAAAGTAAGTACTGAGAAAAAAAAAATATGGTGATAACATTGGTCTAGATAGATATATGAAACCAAAAGAATTACTTAGCTCTCTTCATTAGCGTCACCATCACCACTGCCACCATCCCCACCTTCATCTCCATCTGCACTTCTTTCTCCACCACCACCACCACTACCACCATCATCACAACTACCAGCACCACCTCCGCCGCCGCCGCCGCCGCCGCCGCCGCCGCCACCACCACCACCACCACCACCACCACCACCACCACCACCACTATCACCACCACCACCACCACCACCACCACCACCACCACCCCCACTACTATCACCACCACCACCATCACCACTATCACCACCACCACCATCATCATCACCACTATCACTACCATCACCATTTCCACCACCACCATCATGCTCACTCGTTATCAAAGGGAAAGCCGGAATCATGCCACTGTTGTGCGGAATGACACCGGCCACCCACACCCACTCCCCCTCCCCTCCCCCCTGACACTTGACCGTCTTCCTGTTGGTGAGAAAGCAAGGGGGAGAGGGGGGGCTGGCATGTGATTTTTTTTATTTGCTTGTTTCTTTGCTTTCTAAACGGCAAAGAACGCTTGATTTATTTCGTTCTCGTCTTCAGAGATTAACATTAAAGTCATTCTCAGTTCTTTTGTTTCGTTGGACTGCCGGTCGTACTTCGTTAAGAGAATAAATGTCGGCAACGTATAGAAAATCTGAGCGTTTAGTGATGTGAGCGTCAACTGAACCCCAAGATGGGCGAAAATCTCGTTCACAAACACGGGAAAATGGTACAAGAGGTTATTCGCGAGGTAGCTGTTGAAGAACGATGCTTCCTTAATAATTGTAGGAAGGAAGTTATTATGATTGTGCTACTGCTCTTGATGGAGCAAGAAAGCGCTATATATTACTTTAATATTTGGCTGTCAGAAGTGAAGAGGAGAGATCCGAAGGCCATATCCCACCGCTAATGTGTTCGCTTAAAGGTATTGTTTGTTGTTTTGATAGAAGGAACTCTCTTTGTCTGTCAGTCTGTCTCTCTCTTTCTCTCTATCTTTCTGTCTTTCTGTCTCAGTCTCTGTCTCAGTCTCTGTCTCTCTCTGTCTCTCTCTGTCTCTCTCTCTCTCTCTCTCTGTCTCTCTCTGTCTCTCTCTGTCTCTCTCTCTCTCTCTCTCTCTCTCTCTCTCTCTCTCTCTCTCTCTCTCTCTCTCTCTCTCTCTCTCTCTCTCTCTCTCTCTCTCTCTCTCTCTTTCTCTCTCTCCCTCTCTCTCTTTTACTTTCTTACTCTCTAAATTTCCTCCCCTTGCTCCCCCTCCCTCCCTCTCTCAGAGATTGAATGAGTGATTATGAAAAATTTTAGCGAGGGCTGAGGCGTCTGTGGGGTGTCTCAGAGGAACGCCTTAACATGGGAATCTCTTGTGAGGAATGTCTGTTTCGTCCTGAATATGTAAGACCTGTCCATGTACACGGGAGGGTGAGGTAGTGTGACCGTGTATGTAAAGTAACAATGGAAAGAGGATGGAACCTGTTGGGAGAGAGAGAGAGAGGGAGAGGGAGAGGGATATGGGATTACCATAGATTCTGGGTTTAGGTGGGTGGGTGGAATATATGTGTGTGTGAAGGTTAGTATACAGGCGCGAGTAAAGGTAGGCTTGTGCTCAAATACGCACAGAATCACACGTACGCGCTCACTCACACGTATGCTCACTCTCGGTCTCACACTCACTCTCATTCACTCACTCACACTCATTCACTTACTCACTCTCACAATCAAGTATTCACTCATTTCTTACTCACTCACTGTTTCACTCACTCTCTCTAGCAGGCGCGCACCCGTAGAGAGAGAGAGAGAGAGAGAGAGAGAGAGAGAAAGAGAGAGAGAAATACAAAAAGAAAGAGAAGGAAAGGACGTCGAGATATATTGATGTGATTTTGAGCGTTTGGGATTTTTTTTCTTTTTTCTCTTGCTTCTCTCATTTTGCTCTTGTTTTTTTTTTTTGTTGCTCCTTTAATTTTTCTCTTTTTGTTTTCTTCTTTCGTAGGTATATTTTTTCTCTTTCTTGTCCGCCATCGAGCAAGATAGACATTTGATTCTAGAGAGGGGAAACTTATCAACAAAGAATTACAGGAAAGCAATAATTAGAAAGTAATTAAGAACTGACTTACCACGATTTCTTTTTCTCTTTCTCACTCTGATACGTAACGAATTCGATTGGCTTCACCGTAATGCTTTTTTGACGGTGTATAGAGGCCTATCTGTTGCTTCCGGAGTGGCATTATTAGCAAAGATGAGATTTTTTCCTTATATTAAAGTATGTTTTTATTTTTTATTATTATTTTTTTTTGCAGATTTCATATTTTATTTTTGTTTAATTTTTATCCCTCTTCCCCATCTTCTTGTTCTCCGTATTATTATCGAGGCAGAGAAGATAGAAAGAGGGATAGATAGAAAGAAACGACAGATCAGTGGAAGGAAAGTGAAATAAGAAAGATATTTGGAGAAGGTTAGAGATAGAAGAAAAAAATGGAAAGGAATGCAAGGCAAAAAACAACCAAAAATGCAAATGAAAAATAGATAAGATTGTGAAACAAGAACAGAGGAAAATGTTGAATGTAAATAGACGAAAAAGATGGTAACAGGAATGGAAGAAAAATACTTAGATAAAGAGAGAGAATGGTAGAGGAACATAAATGATAATACTAGAATAAAAGTTAAAAGAAAGTACAGAAAAGAAAGAAAGGTTATAGAAAGGAAGAAATGTGATGAAGATAAATCAATAAATTTAAATAGAAATGAAAAACAAAGTAGAAAAAAAAATAACTAAGTGAATGTATATATAGAAAGAGAATGATTCAAAACGAACACACAGCAGACACCGGCGTTCGCAAAGAGGCCGGGCCGAGAGCACAACCCTGAACTAAGTCCCCCGTGACAGTAGCGCAACCCGGAGTTAATGACCGGCACTTTGATTCGGCGCGTCAGGGGCGTGGGGATGGGGTAGGGGGCGGGAGGGGGATAGGGGAATGTAGGGGAGGGGGATGGAAGGGGGAGGGAGATAGGGGATGTAAGGGAAGGGGGAGGGGGATAGGGGTGGTAGGGGAAGGAGATAGAGGAAGGTAGGGGGAGGGGAAAGTAGGGGGAGGGGGATAGGGGATGTAAGGGGAGGGGCATAGGGAAGGTAGGGGGAGGGAGATAGGGGAAGTTAGGGGAGGGGGAAGGAAAGAGGATAGAGGAAGGTAGGGGGAGGGGAATAAGAGGGAGGTGGAGAATCACTGATAAAAAAAAAAAAAAAATCACCGGATCGTTAAAATGGCGAGTTGTAAAAATTGGAGGCGATTTCTGTGGCTGTGAGACGCGGCGATTGAATGGCCCAATGAATGTAGGTTATGTTTCTGTAAGTCTTTTTTGTCGTGGCTTTTGGTTTTGTGGTGTTTTTTTTTCGAAACCATGTTGGTATGGCTGATAGTTCTTCATATGAAACGGTTATTTTTGGTGATCGTGATTCGTGCGAGAAAATATCGGTTGGTATATCTACATAGCATGGGGGGCACATTATCAGGAATTATAACAATAGATTAATAAGACTGGCAACATTTTATATTATTGTGTATTATTAAATTTTGTGTTTCAGTTGCAATCGCCTCGTACCTGCGTTATGCTCCGAATGTATCAAATCATACTATCGCATAACTGTTCACTCCACAGGACTTGTTTACATAACATTTCGCTCCTGAAACCTCGTGTATGCATACCTGTATTCCGTACGCTCTTTTGTGACTCCTATGTGTACAGTATAGTTTACCGCACAGAGTGATTGAGAAAACTGTATGGTAAATGCCTGGGGGTCTGATTGCATGTTGGTGATTGTGATTGCAAAAGCCAACCTGCAGAGGGAATTGCGAACGGACTTGATGATGAAACGGAAGTGGCATACTATTTGATACTTGATATTTTATAATACTATGTCGAAAAAGAGGCCTATATACATATGTGTGCATGTGTGTGTGTGTGTGTGTGTGTGTGTGTGTGTGTGTGTGTGTGTGTGTGTGTGTGTGTGTGTGTGTGTGTGTGTGTGTGTGTGTGTGTGTGTACATGTATGTATATTGCGTGCATATGTCATATTGGCTGTTTTATAGATGTAGAAGTAACAAAGAAAAATATTTCCACCGAGTACATAGCACGACTCATCCCATCTATAGCGAAGTGAGGGAACACCTGCCTCTCTTTTAGCCACCTCCCCCTCCCCCCTCCCTCCCCCTTCCCTCTCCCTCTCCCACACCCCTATTCTCCAACCCTCCCGAAAACGACTTGTCATGATTTACAAGATCAGCGACCGACGGCAGGCCTGTTCGTGTCTCTAACAAGGAGGAAAGAAGAGAAAAAAAGAAGAAAGAATCAGGAGAAGAATCAGACGAAAAAAAATGAAGTAGAAGAAGAAGAATAAAGATTTAGGGGAAGTCACGAATCAGCTGTTACTGGTCAGTGCTTGTTGAACCTCGGCCCATTGTTGCCAGCTGAGAACCCGGGCGAGGAGACAGCCTTTGAGATCACGTATGGTTCGTGGTTGCCGGGGCAGTCGATGTCCAGGTGGTTAGGCGAGGAGGGGGGAGGCTGGAGGGAGGGGTGGTAGGGCTAGGGTGAAGGGAGGAGGAGGAGGAGGGAAAGAGGGTGTGAAAGGGGGAAGAGATGGAGGGAAGGAGGAGGGGATCGAAGGAAAGAAGAGGAGAAGGGGGGGTGGTGGAGGAGGAGGGAAAGAAGGGGAGAAGGGAGGAAGGATAGAGAAAGAAATGGTGTTAGGAAAGGAGGAGCAGAGTGAGAGGATGGGAAGGGGGAGAAATGGAAGGAGAGAGGAGTAAAAGGGGAGGTAAAGGGTTCCGGGTGAAGGAACGACGAGAGGAGAGATTGAGAAGAATAGAAAGAAGGAGGAAAAGAGGAGAGGAAAGAAGGGGAGAGGGGAGGGAGGCAGCAGTCGTGACCATGGTCTTCTCGTGTCCAGATATTTTTTTTTCTTCATGTGTACCTGGTGAGATTACAGTTGTGTGTGCGTGTTCATGAGCGTGTGCTTGTGCGGGGCGTGTGCGTGCCTGAATGAATGTAAATGCAGGCGTGAGGGCGAAGCGTGATGGACATGTGTATATTTATGTTGTCAGCTGTTGAAGAAATCAGCAATGTATTCTCTTATGTAGATGCCTTGACGAGTATATGTATTCTCTATGCAGAGTGGAGCGGAAATGGAAAAAAAATCACCAATAGATTATGAAACTTTACATATTAGTAACAAATGAACACGGAATTCCTTAGTCATCATATCATAATGAAGAAACGCCAAAAATGTATTTTTGATAAAGGAAAACGGCCAGCCAACGGAATATAAAAAAGGAAGTCAAGAATGCGTGAAGCTGACCAGCTAATGCCATGTAGCGCATGTCATGGGCTGTTGATGGTGAACACGACCGTGAAGTCAACACACTAAATATTTATCGTTCATGCAAACAAGTCATGTCCGGGGTCTGGCGGTCTTCCCTCTGTAATCTCCGGGTCGAGTAGTGGATGGCCGATCGTCTTTGTTCCGTTATTATATTCGCGGCTCGTATTTATCTCCGCGTTGTGTTCTTGATGATGGGGGATTATCTTTCCTGTTACGCCGATCGGGTTTTTTCTTGTTTTTGTAACAAGAAAATGTTGGAAATGGAACTGGTAAATCGATAGGTTTTTATCTCGATTAGTGATGTTTTTTTTCACAAACCGTTATAGATCGTTTATATTTCGACTCGCATTGTTAAATATATTTTCTTATCAAGTTAAAGTTAGGCAAAGCATTTCCACAAATCTGATCATTCATTCCTTTAGAATTACAAATAATGACACAACCGAAGAAAGGAGTCCAGATCCTTCGAAGGCGAAGGTGAATGCCTTCCGATGGGACTTTAAAAAATCCGATTGTTTTTATTGTAAATTTGTTAGATTCCTGATTATTTGTTTGCTTCTTTTTATTTATACCTTTATGCTATCCCTATACATATTTTTCTTTCCCATACTGTTCTCGTGATGTTGGTCACGATCTTGTAAAAGAAAGAAAGAAAGAAAAAAAAACGGCTTTAAAGAGTGATTTTGTCTACGGTTTGTGACCAAGTATCACCCTCCTCTTCGGGACAGAAAATCGGAATTCCACGAAGTAGTTCACCTGGTTTAGACCTTTTAAGAAACCTGAACTTGACAGTCGTTTTTTGGCTATTCCTTCTGCATCCACCTCCCCTTCTCCACCCATGCCCCTCCCCTCCCCCCTTTCACTCCTCTCCTTGGCCGCGTGGGCGTTAGTCTCCCCTTTTTTGTCTCTTTATCTCCCTTACCCCAGCCTCTTCCTCTTCCCCTTTGAGCGCTAGGGCCGAGGTAGGGAGGGAGTGCAGTCAGTTAGTTGTTTGTTATCTTTATGCGCCGTAAAATTTCATGGCTAGGGCGTGATTTTGCTCCGAAATTGCATAGAAATCTGGGATTCTGTATTTTAATTTCTTCCAATGCTTTTAATCCCTTTACCTCTGTGATAGAATTATCCACGAAGATCGTTTGTTGTCTTTCTTCCTGTTGTACCGAGAGTAAAAGATTCTATTTCGGAATGTTTCGAGTTGACGCACCGACATGCATGGCTGGCTCTTATTAATGGTACGAGGTTGTGTGTAGGCGTCGAGAGGGATAGATCTTCGGCGCAGGGTTTTTTATTTTCGTTTTTGAAACTTATTTGTTGTGTTTATCTTTATTTTTGAGATTTTTTTGGGGGGAGGGGGGGTTGTTTTGTGTTTAATTTGGGGACTTTTTTTGTTTACTTTTATTTTGGGACTTTTTATTTGTTTATTTTCCTTCGAGTGATGTGTTTTGCGAGAATTTTGTTTTTTTTTCTCTGTTCGATCTTTGTGGTTTGTTGACATTTTTTGTTGTTTTCTATGACTCTTGTAATCGCGTTTTGGGATGTTTTCTTATCTGCCTTTCCTTGTTGATTTTTTTGTTGCTTCGAATATTCGTTTTTTTCGGTTTTGTTGACTCTACATCAGCCATGCCAATTTTCGGTTGAGCTTTCAGATATATTTTGGTTTTCTGCTAAGCTGAAGGTTTCTTCGGGTGTGTTTTCGTTTTCCGTTGAGCTACAGGATGCTGTTGTTGTGATCGAGCTACTTACTGTGTTGATTGTATATTAATGAGGGCTTACTGTGCCAGTTTATTGGTTTGTTTTCTTGCGATATTACTGATGTATTTTGTGGTATAAGTTGTTTTGGTATCATTTGTGTTAATGTCCGCGTAAGTGGTGTATTAAGATGAGATTATGATAAGCTATGGTGTATTTAGATTGTGAAGACATTCTGCCAGTTTTATTAATATTGTGCAAGGCCCGATCCGATTAATATTCGTAAATGGAGACATGCATATACATAGAAATAGTTAAATATGTCTATCTATCAGATATATTTACATTTACATATTTATCTATTCAGTAGATATGCATGTCTAGACTGATGGATATGCATTTATATCTGTGTAAATGCACGTCTGTATGATGAATAATCACTGGGTCGGGCCTCGTACAATTTTAACAAACCGGTCCATAGTGAGTAGTTAGGCTCTCATCACCATCACGAGCTCCGTCATCATCATCACCGCCACTGGTAAATATCTGAGTCTCCATCACTTTCGGACACCGCCATGTCCAACCCCACCCACCACTCCCTAACCCCTTCTCCTAACTCCTCCACCTCCGCTCCCCCCAACACTCCCCCAGCTCTCCTCCCCCAACACTCCCGCACCACTCCTCCCGCTCAACATCCCTCCACCTTCCCTTCCCCTTCAACATCCCTCCACCTCTCCTCTCTCCAATATCCCCCCATCCCCCCCCCCCACACACACACAAGGCCGCCCGCTGTAGACGAAAAATGTAATTGCCGCCGTATATAGTCAGAAAAAATCGCCCATCTAAATGGATCGGCATCAAATAAATGGCGTTTGAGACCGGTACATGGCGAGGGGGAGGGGGAGGGGGGAGCATGAGGCAGCCATTACACCGGGGGATGTCGCTTCCTTGCTAAATGGTAGTTCAGAGGAAACGGATTGGTGTTTACACTGGACTGGTGGTGATGCTCTATGTTTCTAAGTTTTGGTTGTAGTCATTAGGTGATTTTTGTGTTTTTTTCAAGTTTTTTCATTTTGTTCCTTTACTTTCCTTGGGAATTGAGTGGAATTGTCAATACAGTTTTTGTAAAGTAGTCGTTCTCTGATAAGGCATTTTGCATATGTAAATTAAGAATTCTTTTCTATCTTTCTTCATTTTTTTTGTTCTCATTTTTTCTCTCTCGTTTGAAATTACGCATGGCTCCTAATCCACCACGATGACGGGGGGAGTACGGGAACAGCTGGCTGAAGGAAGGCCCGTCTTCCTTTGTCTGACAGTTACATCTTCCTAATCCTCCTTGTAGAGAGAGAGAAAAAATAAAAATGAAAAAAAAACTAAAAAGATTACGCTCCGGTAAGAATACGTACGCAGCAGATGGGCGAGGTGCGTTGCCTGTGATTAGAGGCCGAAGTTGCTCGAAGATGCGCATTTGTGACTTCTGATGTTGAGGGAGACGAGGGGCGGGGAATGGGCGATGACTCTGATTGCGACTTTGCGGTGGGGTGGATTCGCGCGGTTTGAATTCGGGAGTTTGTGTAATTAATTATGATAATCTAAGCAATTAATGGTGATTGTTTGCGTGACTTGATTATGGTTATTAAACGCATAAAAAAAAAAGATAAATCGGGAATGTAGTCAGCATCTCCCGACGCCACACGAAGAGAAAGAATTCGGGGAAGTTCATACCAGGATCGATAATTTGGCGCAATGTAAGGACAGGTTACCATAAACGGGTGTTGTTCGCCTGCGACAGGTGGCTCTCAGTGACGACTCGCAATGTAGTATGAACACGACTGACCACTTACCCGATATAGCAGCGTCTGTTGGACATGACCAGGTTTCCTAAGTCAGACAAGGTCACCTGTCGCTGGCTCCTGCCCCTCTTCCGGCTCCCTTTGTTCCTCGAGGACGAGCCACGGACATCCGAGGGCGGGTCTTGAGGTGCGAGGTTCTTTGTCAATGTCTGTCTTGGTCAGAGTGTAAAACGGATTGATTGCATCTTGGTTATACAGGTCTTGTACGAAGGAAAAAATCTGGAATATGTCCGCGTGTAATATATATGTTTATCGTTTTGCTTAAAGGGAGTATAATTTTGTTTGTTATTATTCTTACTTATCTCTTGATCTATTTGCTTGGTAGTCGACACGTCAGCGTGGGTCCGAGACGTCAAAACGTGGCAGGACGAAGTGTTGTAAACATGGGACGTCCTTGGCGATATCATGCAGATGAGTTACAGGCGTTATGAATGAGTTAGAGGTTTCTGTGTGGAAATTTGGTTTATCGTGTTTATTGTGCTCCATCGGGTGGGTTTTGCATATTCGGTGAAGATTTCAGTATTTTCATCTTTGTCTCTTGAAGTGGAGGGTTCTTGGTATGACCGAAACCATTTGCTAAATGGCGTTTTCCTTTATCTGTTACACTATCCATACGTTAAAGTGGCGCTAGATTCTGTTTTTATACTTTCTGTTGCCTTATATACTCACACACTGCTGACACATTTTGTAAAAACATGAGCTACATGAACATCCTACTTGGACCAGAGGGATCGAGGCTGCCGCGGCATTGAGTAAAGAAAGCAAAACATGTTAGGTCGTCTTTCTTTCTTTTTCTTCTAGAATTTGGCTCACACTTGTATTTCGTGACTTTAGCTTGAGAATTTAAAAGGATGAGTAACAATACAACTCAGTAACAAATACAATTCCCTCACGATTTTCCACGGCGTCGGGTGGAGTGAGGCGGCGGCCGAGAGCAATGGCAGCTCCTCGGGCCAGGTCACCTTCAAGAAATGTCTTGAGACGCTTGTGGGCGGCCCGAAATCACCAACGCCACACGCATGGGCGTCCCGTGGGCGGCCGGAGATCACGATATGGGCGTCGTTCAGGGCTACACAGTCTCAAAAAAAGGAGAAACACACTAACAAAAAGAACCAAAAAATCTTGTCAACGGAGGGTGGAGTCCGCCATGCAGCAGATAATCCTCGGAAAAAAGTGTACAATTAGTATTTACGTTGGTCAGATCGGCGGCTTCAGCTCGGCTTTCAACTCCGGTTTGTCAGATCAGCTGGGCGCTAATTAAGTCAATGGCTCCCCGCAGACGAGTGCGATTAAACTATTTAGGACTTTTTTTCTATAGAATCGAAGGTCTGTTTTTCTA
Source organism: Penaeus vannamei (assembly GCF_042767895.1). Taxonomy (NCBI): domain Eukaryota; kingdom Metazoa; phylum Arthropoda; class Malacostraca; order Decapoda; family Penaeidae; genus Penaeus; species Penaeus vannamei. Next base: position 28,693,015 of record NC_091557.1, read on the forward strand.
TATGGTGATAAAAGCTTCTTCGGAGGATAAGTAGAGTGACGGAGAAAGTAATGGGAGGACGCCATTACGGAAGAGTTTCTGTGGGGAAACAAATCGCAGAACACCTTTTTGGGTTAAAATTTCTGTTATATGAATGTTAGGTCTTGCCACAACCGATGTCGATGTTTTTAAAACGCTGTACTTGGTAAAATGGAGACCGCTTGTAGTCACTGTCCGGAAGAACAACATGGCGACCTTGCGGAAACAACAGAGAAAGCGCAGTGTTATCCCTCCACGGTGTTAGAGCTCGTGGCGAGAGTTCGAACCCTCGCAGCAGGTAAGGAGGCGACGGCGGGAACCCAAGGACATGCCCGCATCTTGAAGAGGTCCTTCCCTTCTTCAGGACAAAGGAAAGGGAATGCCGTCGCTGGGGAAGTCCGAAGTAAACAGGAGCTCGAAGGAGAGGAGGATGGGAACGGTAATGAGGGTAGTCTGGGTTACGTCGAAGCATTAGGTTTGTGGGTAATTGGTTTGTGGGTAATTGGTTGGTTGGGGGACAAAGAGGCAGGAACGAAGGTCGATGTTGGCTTTAATGATTCGCGGCGCACCAGGAGGCTTTTAGAGGGATACTTACTCATTGGTTAATGCGTTCCCAAAGTTGTTCCATTTTTGTTTGTTTCTTTCTTTCTCTATCTCTCTTTCCCTTCTGTCTACCAGTTTCCATTTCCCTTACACTCGTACTCATTTTACACTCACTCTCACCCTCGCCTACATCCACACCATCTTTTCCCTCACCCTGTCACCCACTCACGTCCTTACCCTCATCCTTTCCCTCACCCACACCCTCAGCCTCATCCTTTCCCTCACTCTGTTCCTCAATCTTACCCTCACCCTCACCTTCACTCTCACCCTCACTCTCACCCTAACCCTCTCCCTCACCTTCACTCTCACCCTCACTTTCTTCCTCATCCTCACCCTCTCCCTCTCCCTCACACACACCTTCGCCTTCCCACGCACCCGAATCCGGCAGATCAACAGCCTCCTTCATCCCCCTCCTCCCCGCATGTCGAGGGTTGTATGCAGGATCCCACATGGCGTGATCACAAGGTCCACCTCGACGACACATGGCAGGGGCGGGGTTTGCTCTGCGCCTCGATGTGCAGCCGGTTCTCCTGTTGTGATGGTGGGCGTGATGCGTGTGGTCGAGGGTGATTTGTGCCTCTGTTTTTGGGTGCGTTATTGGGCGTGTGTTTTTATTTTGTTTTATTATTATTATTATTATTATTATTATTATTATTATTATTATTATTATTATTATTATTATTATTATTATTATTATTATTATTATTATTATTATTGTGGGTTTGTATGGAGGTTTGTGTTTTGTTGTATTTGTATTTTCTTTTTTCTCAGGGGTAGAGGGTGGGGGTTACATTCTCTCTCTCTTTTTTTTTAATTTTCTTTTTCTTTATTTATTTTTGTGAAATTTTGAGAGCTTGATTCTTTTTTAATACACTCGTTTTCATTACTCTCTCTCTCTCTCTCTCTCTCTCTCTCTCTCTCTCTCTCTCTCTCTCTCTCTCTCTCTCTCTCTCTCTCTCTCTCTCTCTCTCTCTCTCTCTCTCTCTCTCCTTCAGTCATTCCATACTTCCCAAACTCACCCTCTTTCTATCAATCCATCTCTCCCTCTCTTTCGTTATCACTCTATCACGCCTTTCCTTTCCTCCAGCTCCTTCAAATGACCCTTTTCTCAACACAACAAAGAACTTGGTCTTTCTAGTATTCCATTTAAATGTCCACCCCCTCCTCCCCCAACACCACCAATACTACTACCACCACCACCCCCCCCGCCACCACCGCCGCCCCCGCCGCCACCACTACCGCCGCCGCCGCCGCCGCCGCCGCCACCGCCGGCACCTCCTCCACCACCGCCACCTCCTCCACCACCACCACCTCTTCCACCAACACCACCCACCTCCTCCACCACAACCACTTCCTCCACCACCTACACCACCACCTTCACCTCTGCCACCTCCACCACCAACACCATCACCACCACCTACACCTGCTCCACCTCCTCCACAACCACCTGCTCCAACGCCAACACCACCACCACAACCACTTCCTCCACCACCTCCTTCTCTATCACCACCAACATCACCACCACCACTTCCTCCACCACCTCCTCCTCCTCCTCCCCTTCTTTCTCCTCCTCAAAAAATATCGTCGCAGCAAAAACAAGGAAACTGTCTTTGTTTATGTCTGTGATTTTGCATGACTTTAGAAAGCCATTTTCACGCTAAATAGTAGGTCATGTGAAAAGGAGACATTGGCACAGAGAAGGACGTTTTGTGGCAGTGACCGCCTGTGAACATGGCGTGGTTTTCTTGTTGCAAATAGTAGCGTTGTTCTTCTTATGAATTGTAGTAGTAGTTGTTGTAGTTGTACGAATAGTACGAATTTTAGTTGTAGCAGTTGTAGTAGTAGAAGCAGCAGTAGCAACAACAACAGCAACAACAACAACAACAACAACAACAACAACAACAACAACAACAACAACAACAACAACAACAACAACAACAACAACAACAACATCAACAACAACAACAGCAGCAGCAGCAGCAGGAACAACAGCAACAACAGCAGCAGCAGCAGCAGTACTTGTACTAGTAGTAATAATAGTATTAGTAGTAGTAATAGAAATGACAATTTGATATGTGAAAATAGTACTGATAATGATAAAGATAAACGTTATCAGATATATCAGTAACGATCTTGCCAGTTGTACTAGGAATAACAGTAAGGATTTTTATATTTTTTACCATTTATGTTGATATTAACAATGATAATAATAGTAACTATGAATATCATACATATGCTTTTAAATTAGCATCGTTTATAGAATTACCGAGATGAAATTAATAGAAATGCCGTATTAAATATTTTTAGATTAGTATCATTATGAAAATCACCAAGATGAAATTTAGTGAAACGCCTTATTTTATATATTTAAATTATCATCATTAGCAGAATTACCAAGATGAAATTTATAGAAATTCCGTATTTTATGTATTTAGATTAGCATCATTAGCAGAATTACCAAGATGAAATTTGTAGAAATGTCTTATTTTTCGTTCCGATTACGAATATGCAGAGAAATCACAGGAGGGAAATCAGACCAAGGCAGGTGTGCGTGTAGATGCTTTTCATTTTCTTACTCGTGTTTTTGTTTTGTTTCAGTTTATTTTTCTCGTTTTTTTGTTTAGTTTTATTTCTGGTTATTTTTTTTCCGGATTTCTCATTTTTCTTTTATTTTCTGTTTTTTTTTCGTTTCGGTTTTCTGATTTTCTTTTATTTTCCGTTGTGATTTTGATTTTTGGTTTATTTTTCTCTTGTTTTTCATTCAGATGTTTTCAGTTTTTTGTTTGTTTGTTTCTGATTTCTTATTCATTTATTTCTTATTACTTATTTGAAATTTTTCTCTTGTTTACCGACCATTTTTTCTTGTTTTGTTTGTTTCTGTTTCGAATTTCCTATTCTCTCACATTTCGATTAGCTTTTGTTTTCTTTGTTTGTTTGCTTCGTCCTTCTCATTTGTCCAATATTTTTCGTTTCCATTTTCCGTTTTTATTTTTTTTTCGTTTTTGTTTTCTGTTTGTTTCGGATTTCTTCATTTTCTCTTTATTTTTCGTTTTGATTTTTGTTCTTTTTTTGTCTGTTTGTTTGTTTCTGACTTCTTATTTTTCTTTATTATTGGACTTATTTCGTAGTTGTGTTATGTTTCTTTTTGTTGCATACTTCTTGTATTTTTGTTTAAATATAGTTTCTCTTTTTTTATTTATTTTTTATTATTATTATTATTTTTGCCTTAGTTCTATTTGTTTCGGATTTCTCGTGCATCTCTCATTTTTTAAAATTTTATTATTATTATATTTTTTTTATCTCTCTCACGACACAGGGAGAAAGTCGGACTAAATAAAAGGTGTGAATGGAGCCACACGCGACAGTCACGTGACTTTAATGTTATTGTGTTGAAAAAAAACGAAAAAAATGAGGTAATTGGCGTAGGCATGGGAGGGTTTAGGGGGGTAGGGGGGGCAAGGGGGTGGGGTTATTCAAGCTAAATCACGGGTCGTTTTTCATCGTGATTTGACTCAATGGGAGCAGATGTTAGGGGTGTTGGATGGTGATTGTTTTTTTTTTTTTTTTTTTTTTTTTTTTTTTTTTTTGCCGGATGGAAAAGAGAATTCCTGACCTGTTGCGGTTTTCGTCTCTGTTATGTCTGTTTTTTGTTGTTGTTTATTTCTTTTTTTTTCAATTCTTTCTTTATTCGTCACCTGTCTCTCTCGTCCTCCTTTCCTTATTCGTTTCCGCTCTGCATATACCGCTTTTTCTCTCTATCTGTTTCTTTCTCTATATATTTGCCTATCTCTCTCTCTCTCTCTCTCTCTCTCTCTCTCTCTCTCTCTCTCTCTCTCTCTCTCTCTCTCTCTCTCTCTCTCTCTCTCTCTCTCTCTCTCTCTCTGTATATATATATATATATATATATATATATATATATATATATATATATATATATAATTATCTATTTCTCTCTCTCTCTCTACATACATATATATATATATATATATATATATATATATATATATATATATATATACATATATATATATATATATGTATATATATATATATATATATATGTATATATATAAATATATATTTATATATATATATATATATATATATATATATATACATATATACATACATATTTTTCTTCCTCTCGGTCTTGTTCTCCCCCCTCCCCCTCCACTTGCCCCTCCCCCTCCTCCACCTTCTTTCCCACATGTGTCACCAAAGTCCTCGTTGCGAGGCTTGCCTTATCCGGGCATTTGAGCGCCAGATGATGGCGTTGCAAAGCCGAAGTTGCATTGTTGCATATCCGGCGTGCTTGTTCGAACTGTGTGTGTGTGTGTGTGTGTGTGTGTGTGTGTGTGTGTGTGTGTGTGTGTGTGTGTGTGTGTGTGTGTGTGTGTGTGTGTGTGTGTGTGTGTGTGTGTGTGTGTGTGTGTGTGTGTGTGTGTACGTGACTGTACACAGCTGTTTGAGTTCGTATTTTTATGTGAATTTAGTTGTTTTTGTTGTGTGTGGGTATAGTTTTTTTTTTTGTGTGTGCGTGCGTGCGTGCGTGCGTGCGTGAGTGTGTGTGTGTGTGTGTGCGTTTGTTTGTTTGTGCGTTTGTATGTTTGCAAATATAAGTGTATATGAGTGCATTTCCATATTTGCACCTGTCCACATACTTTCGCGGGTTGAACGCAGCAGAAGGGGCGAGGGAAATTCGAAAATTCCTTCACTCTCCGTGTAAGAAGTCAAGTCAGCAGGTGTTTGAGTCAGCGTCGGGAAAACCTTCGCTCTGCCATGTCACGTACGAGGGCGGGGGAGGGGGGTGGTAAGGAGAGGGTGGGGGTAGGGGGGGAGGGGCGTTCATAGGAAGAATTCGGAATAAGAGGTATATGTGGATAAAAGCGGGAGGCGAGGTTTTGAAGAAAAATAGGGGAAAAAAGAGAGAGAGGAAATAGAAAACGTAAACGAAACGCGAAAATGTGTTTACTTTTCGTAAACACATTTTCGCGTTTCGAAGAAGGAAAAAGAAAATGACATTAAAAAGCGAAATAAAAAAGCGAACAAGGAAGTCACAGTAAACATCAAAACAAAAGAAATGAATCAGGAAGGGTCAGCGCTCCGCCCGGGTCACGACTTGCTGACCCGAGGGGGAAAAACCTTCTCTGTGGTCAAGGTCCGGTTTCGCGAGGTCAGTTCATGAGTCTTCTGCTGACCCCGAGATGTAGAGCGTGACCCTGCCTGTCTGTCCTCTCTCTCTCTCTCTCTTTCTTTTAGACTTTCTCTCTCTCTCTCTCTCTCTCTCTCTCTCTCTCTCTCTCTCTCTCTCTCTCTCTCTCTCTCTCTCTCTCTCTCTCTCTCTCTCTCTCTCCTTCTCTCTCCTCTCCTTCTCTCTCCTCTCTCCTCTCTCCTCTCTCCTTCTCTCTCTCTCTATCTCTCTCTCTCTCTCTCTCTCTCTCTCTCACTCTCTCTCTCTCTCTCTCCTTCTATCTCCCTCTCTCCTTCTATCTCCCTCTCTCCTTCTATCTCCCTCTCTCCTTCTATCTCCCTCTCTCCTTCTATCTCCCTCCTTCTCTCTCTCTCTCTCTCTCCTTTTCTCTCTCTCTCTCCTTCTCTCTCTCTCTCTCCTTCTCTCTCTCTCTCTCCTTTTCTCTCTCTCTCTCCCTTCTCTCTCTCTCTCTCTCTCTCTCTCTCTCTCTCTCTCTCTCTCTCTCTCTCTCTCTCTCTCTCTCTCTCTCTCTCTCTCTCTCTCTCTCTCTCTCTCCTTCTTTCCCTCTCCTTCTTTCCCTCTCCATCCTCCCCTCCCTCTCCATCCTCCCCTCCCTCTCTCCTTCCCTCCCTCCCTCCATCCTCCCTTCCTTCCTTCCCTCCTTCCCTCCCTCCTCCTTCCCTCTCTCCCTTCCTCTACCTCCCTTCACTCCTTACCTTCCCCTCCGCCCCCCCCTTACCCGTTAGAAAAGTGCCCTAGACCCGAAGATAAGCCCGACCACGTTCCCCGAAGATCCCGCGCCTCATCTCGGAAACTTCTCGAAGACTTTCTAAAAAGACGCGAGAGATGCGAGATAAAAAGATCGGCGATACTTGTCACGTTTCGAGATAAGCGGATAGTGGGGGGAAAGTTGGAAGTTGGGGTGAGGGGGGTGAGGGGGGAGTGGGAGGTGATATATATTTTTTTCTTTTCGTTTTGTTGTTGTTCCTCTGCTGTTTATTTTTTTGTATTTCTTCGTCGTAGTTTCATTGTTTAGAAAAAAAAGGGGATTAATAGCAATTCAGAGGAGAAAACGCATTTGTAAAGAATAAAATGAAAGTGCACTTAAAAAGGGAAAATAAATGGAAAGAAAGAAGCGTGAGAAAAAAAGTATATATTCGACTTTCAAGCCACGTTTCTGCATAGATTTCGATCATTTTTCGGGACTTGAAATATTCTCGTCTTTATAATTCATTTAGAAACCAGAAATTCAACAATACAGATCTCCCAAAAGTAATTATATTTAATACAGTTTTCGTGATCTGATATATTTGATTATATGTAAGTCACTTATAAGCCAGAAATTTAACAATGTGCACCCCCCAAAAAAAAAGAAAAAGAAAAAAAAGGTAATAATAATTAGTACGGTGTTCGTGATCTGAAATATGCTATTCTATAGAAACAATTCAGAAACCAGAAAGTTGATAATATATAGACCCCCAAATTGTAATTATAATTAATGTTCATGATCTGAAACAAAATATTCCTTGTAACCAGAAATTTTATAATATAGAGATCCACCCCCCCAAAAAAAAGTAATTATGATTAATACGTTAATTTAATGACCCACTTACCTTACGTATCCCGTTTTTACTGAATTATGATTTTCCACAACGAAATAATGTATGTATGTGAACTTGATTTGACGTTACGGAACAACGCACGTGAATCATTACGGTTTTAAGGTTGCCAATATACGGCAATAACGAACCCTTATACGTAATTAGTTCGTTATAATTACGGGTTTTCTTGTGAAGATGTGATCGCATATTTGGCCCGGTTGTCCGCGGCGTATGGTAAATAATCACCAATTTAGGGAATTACCTTTAATTAGATCGTTATTTATTGTTGTTATTATCGTGTTATTTTCTTGCTTTTTTAAGTGTCCCGCTATGATTGGTTGATATGGTCGGAGGAAATTTGTAAGTGCGCGATTGACTTATGTTCATTAATGACGGTAATGATGCCGAGAGGGTGAAGTCTGGTTTCTCGGGGATGGGAAAGTGAGGGTTGGGGTTATGCTTTCTGGGGAAGTTGTATAGGAATCACGGTTTGATGGGACTGGTTGTGGTGTGAATGAATGTTTTATGTATGTATATAGCTGTGTATGTATATATATATGTATATATATAAATATATATATATATATATATATATATATATATATATATATATAAATGTGTGTGTGTGTGTGTGTGTGTGTATTCTATTCGTGAATGAAATGAAATGTTTTGAACGCACGCACGCACGCACCCATCCGCGCGCGCGCGCACACACACACACACACACACACACACACACACACACACACACACACACACACACACACACACACACACACACACACACACACACACACACACACACACACACACACGAGCGAACAATCTAATCACATTCGTGGTGTTTTACAGTTTAATGAATTAATTTCCTGTCACGACGGCCTCTCCTTCGTCCGGTGACCGAAGACCGTAAACACCGTAAACCGGAGAAGGTCTTAGGGTTTTTTATTCCTTTTATTAAGTCTACTGTGGCGTTCTTTTCGTTTTTGATGTTATTTGGTGTACTCTGTGTTCATATATTTGTATATCGCACGCCCGCCCGCCCGCACGCACGTACGCACGCACACACACGCTTTTATATATATGTAGGTGCGTGTGTGTGTATGCGTGTATGGGCGCGCCTGTGTGTGTGTGTGTGTGTGTGTGTGTGTGTGTGTGTGTGTGTGTGTGTGTGTGTGTGTGTGTGTGTGTGTGTGTGCGCGCGCGCGTGCGTGCGCTTGTATGTGTGTGTATGTGTGTGTGTGTGTGTGTTTGTGTACTTGTACATATCTATGTGTGTATATGTAAATGTGTGTGCGTGTCACTGTTTTTTCATTCGTATATGAATTTTACTTCATATAATGTTTTATCATTATTTGCTTCAATCTATGTTATCAAACTGTTATATTTATTGTATCGTGAATTCATCCTCTTATGTTGCGCATACGATCTATTCCGTCCGATATTTTCCCATAATTCTAGTGTTATTTCCCAAAATATTTCGTTCGTCTGCTGTGGCTTGGACTGGCTTTAGAGGTTGGATGTGAAAGCCAAATATCCTTCGAAGTGTTAGGATGGATTTTGTATAATTTTTTTGCGGATTACTGTCCTGGCTTATCTTTCTCTCCAGTTCTTATTTTTGTGTGTTGTTTTTATCATCGTTATTTTCATTTTCTCTATATTTCTATATGTTTATTGATGGTAGTGATTATTTATTTTTCTTATTTTCTATTTTTTCCATTATTTATTTATTTATTATTTTATTTATTTATTCATTTTTTTTTACGTATCGCTGTCGTAAAGTAGATTTGTTTACATGTTGGTCGTTGTAGTACCTTTGTTTTGTTTACCTTTTTGGTAGTTGAGGAGGGAGTGGGAGGGGAAGGAGTCTATTTAAGGGAGGGAGGGGGTGTTTAAGGGAAGGAGGGGGGAGGGGGAAGGGGGTGTTTAAGGGAGGGATGGGGAAGGAGTCTATTTAAGAGAGGGATGGGGGAGGGGGGTGCTTAAGGGAGGGATGTGGCAGGGGGTGTTTAAAAGAGGGAGGGGAAGGGGATGTTTAAGGGAAGGAGGGGAGAGGGGTGTTTAAGGGAGGGAGGAGAAAGGGGGTGTTAAACGGAGGGAGTGGGAGGGGGTATTTAAGGGAGGGAGATGCTAAAGGGGGGGATGGGGAAGGGGATTTTTAAAGGAAGGAGGGGAGCGGTGTTTAAGGGAGGGAGGGGGAGGGTAAGGGGGTTTGAGGGAGGGACGGGAGGGGGGATTGTGGATTATAAAAGGCTTTGTGATAGGTGGCGCCTTTTTTCTCTCTCTCTTCGCTCCATATCTAAGGACTGGCCCAGCTAGTCGTCCTGATCTCCAGAGCCTCCCGCCGCCCACGCCCGAGCGCTCCCGACGCCTTTAAAACAGACTCACACTGCGTCACGCCCATTCGATGCATCCCCTCCACTCCTACCCCTACCCCACCCCCCTACCCAGCCTTCACCCCATCCCCTCCCTTCTCTCATCCCTTTTTTTCTTCCACTTGTCTCCCCCCCCCTCATTCCATAAGTCCCTGTTGCACCCCCCCCCCCTCTAGCCGTGCCCGTC
>NC_091557.1:28707989-28717989 GCF_042767895.1 Penaeus vannamei
CTATTTTTTCTCTCTCCCTCCCTCCCTCCGTCCTTTCCTCGCCTTCCCCCTCCTTCCCTCTCCCGATCTCTCTTCCTCCCTCTCTTTTTTCTCTCCCTCCTTCCCTTCCTCATTCTCTCTCTCTCTATCTCCCTCCCTCTGCATCTCCACCCCATACCCTCTTTCTCCCTATCCATCCACACCCATCCGTCTCCCGCAGCCACGAAGAGAAAAATGACCCCCTTTTTTGGAAAGACCTACCTCATCACTCCAACCTCACCCCCACCCCCCACCCCACCTCCAAGCAGTCGTTACAATCAAGCTGGTAAGAAATTCGCAAGGCTTTTGTAGCGAAATTGTTGTGCGTTCGTGTTCGCTCCTTAATGGCGCCGCTGCACTCTTTTTAAAAGTGAGATCGACTCATTTACGTAACAGTTTTGGGGGATGTTTGGTGTTGCTGAAGACTTCGGTTAGCGTTTAAAAAGTCATAGTGATAGTCACTTTTTTCTAGATTGCAATATTACGCCTCGGTATAAATGTGTAGAAATGTTTCCAGTCTTGAATACCATTTTTTGGTATATTTGCAATACTGTATGTGACCTGAGACTGATATCTGCACTACGTTAATTAGTAACAAGTATTTCATTCGCCGTTCGCCTGTGGTTTGTAGATAAGCATACAATGAAAAAGAAAAAAAGAAAAAAAGAAAAAATATATATTAACACATATACACACACACACGACCGATACAAGCTAGAATTCGCTTGCAAAAAGAGCTTGAATTCCCTTATTTTCATTTAGAATTCCTATTGATATAACATAAGCGGGCAAAGTCGAACGGCATGTTAATTTCACCAACACCTGCAGGTTCGACAACGGTCTCGTAGTCCCACCGAGCCTAATGCTGCGTTCATTGGCGGCGTCACTGGACTAGCTAATAGCAAGCTTCGCCGGGAAAATGTCAACGTACTAGCGTTTAATAACGTCAATTAATTCCTGTCATTGCGTTACGGCGGTTAACCGTGTGACCGCGGCTGTCTCCCGGCACTGATTGTTACACTTCTCCGCACTTACGGCGAGTGTGTTCGTGTCGCGAGGCCCGCCGGTGGCACACTTCTCTCTCTGTTTCGTTGCGTTTTCTTCGTGACATTTGGCGCTCTTGATTGTTTATTCTTTATTTTAGTGTTATTCTTTACTTTACTTTATTTTATGTATTTATTCATTTACTTATGTATTTGTTTGTTTATTCATTTATTTATTTATGTATGCATTATTTGGATACTCGACTAAGCTGTGAAACTTCATGTGGCATGAATGAAATGAATAATTTCGGAAAGGTTGGAATTTGAATATATAATTGGTTAGATGAATTAATTTGAGTCATTAAACTGTGAAAATGAGTGAAGGATATTTTGCCTTACCTAATGCGAAATTAGCTAATTACCCAGGCTAGTATGTGAACCTAGAGTGTTTAGTTACAGAGGATGACAAGAAGACATTATTATTGTGAATAAAGATTTTGATGTTTATGATGTTGAGGTTGATATTAGTAATGGAAGTGTGAAAATGAAATAATGGAAGTACGACATTAGTGATACAGCTATCAACGACTGCTGTTAATGATTTTCAAGAGTGAAAATGATTGCAGTAATACTAAGAATACACATAGTAACGATAACATAGTATCATTGTTTCTTGCGATTTTGAATGAAGTAGCAAGAGAAATGATAAAAGTAATGGTACCACGACCATGTTTGCTTTTAGTATTGGCATAAACCGTAGCTGAACCAACGGTAGCAAAAGTATGGGAGCAACCATTATCGTCGTTACCCTCATCAACCACAAAATGCGGCGAAGAAGAAGCCAGCTGTCTGTCAGGTGTCTGTCTGTCTCCCCCCTCCATCCCCCTCTCCCCCCACCCTCTTCCCCTAAGGGCTGAGACCGGTACCGACATGCCTTAAATGGAGAGTGAAAAAAAATCTTCGTTATCGATAGTTTGACTCTCACTCTCACAAGGTCACGTGATCTGCGTGTGACGTCACGAAGGGTGATCACTTTCTAGCGAGATGCAGTTAATGAGGGGAGAGGGAGAGGGGTAGGGGGTAGGGAGAGAGGGGAAAGGGGGAAGGGAGGGAGGTGGGATTGATTTGTGTCCTTAGGGGGTGTGAAAGGGGAATGGGCTTTAAGGGATGTATGAGGGGGGGGGGGGATTCTCGTGACAACTGGAAGACAGAGTGTGTACATACGTGTCTGTGTTTATGTTTGCGTTTGTTTGTGTGTGTGTGTGTGTGTGTGTGTGTGTGTGTGTGTGTGTGTGTGTGTGTGTGTGTGTGTGTGTGTGTGTGTGTGTGTGTGTGTGTGTGTGTGTGTGTGTGTGTGTGTGTGTGTGTGTGTATGTGTGCGTGTGTGTGTGTGAGTGAGTGAGTGGCTGTGTGTGTCTGTGTGTGAGTGAGTGAGTGCGTGGCTCTGTGTGTGTGTGTGTGTGTGTGTGTGAGTGAGTGAGTGGTTGTGTGTGTCTGTGTGTAAGTGAGTGAGTGGCTGTGCGTGTGTGTGTGTGTGTGTGTGTGTGTGTGTGTGTGTGTGTGTGTGTGTGAGTGAGTGAGTGGCTGTGTGTGTGATTGTAAGCATAACAATCGACAATAATTGTTACTTTTGACAAGTTTAGAGCAACATATGTCTGATCTCTCTCTCTCTCTCTCTCTCTCTCTCTCTCTCTCTCTCTCTCTCTCTCTCTCTCTCTCTCTCTCTCTCTCTCTCTCTCTCTCTCTCTCTCTCTCTCTCTTTCTTTCTCACACACACACACACACACGAACAAACACAAATATTTATCCGCACATCATTATGTCAGAGTCTTTCAAACTAGTACTTAACCCTCATCAATGTTATTGGTGATTTATTCATGAATGTGAGAAAGAGACGGTCTTTTCCGCCCACTATTTACGTCTCCCCTCTCATTCCCCCGCCCACACGCCCGCCCGTAGTAAACAGAGACGACTCTCCGCCCATAGTAAGCATTATTTGCTCTCCCATCGTCGCTCTTTCTCTTCATTTTTCCTATTTTTCTTTCTCTTCTTCCCCCCCCCCCCCATTTATTGTCCTCTATTCTCCCTCCCGTTCTTCTTTGTCTCTTCTCATTCTATTTTTCTCTTTCTCCTCTTTCGCTCCATTCCTAATTCCTTTTCTCGTCCCTCTCTCTTCTCCCATCTCCCTCTCTCTTCCTCATCTCTCTTTCTCTCTTTCTCTCTTCTCCCATCTCCCTCTCTCACCCTCTTTCACTCTTCATCTCCCCCTCTATCTCTCTCTTGTCCCCAATCCTTCTTTTTCCCCTCTCCCCTCTCCCACCTCCCTCTGTCTCCTTCCCCCTCCCCCCCTCCACAGCACCTGCGCTCACACTTGTCTCTGCTTGCCAAGGAGGCCGCCCACACCTCTCCAAACTGAGAATATCGAGCTTAAATCACGCCCACAGCGATCATCACCGCCCATGACCTTTGTCTTCGATCGCATGAGCCTAAGCTGCATCCTCTGCATCCTGCCTTTGCTTTTCCTTAATTCATTTTGTTAGTTAGCCTTTGTATGACACACCCTGTTATTTACTCCATACTCTGCCACCCCCAAGCCTCCCCCCCCTTCTTATCCCCCGCTCCGAGGCGTGGAATGTCCCCCTCCTGCCCTCCTCTTCCTGCCCTCCCCGCTCCTCCTCCCCCCTTCATCAGCCCCTCCTCTCCTCCTCCTCCCTCCTTCATCTCCTCCTCCTCGCCTACTCCTCCTCCCTCCCCCCCTCTCCTTTTACCCCAGCCCAGGTGACCTTACATAACAGGCGACCCCCAGCCGCGCTACGTGATAGATCTGTTTGTGTCCTGGGGCTTCCTCGCCCCTATTCCTTTCTCTTCCTCTTGCTCCTGTTTCTTTTTTCGTCTCCCCTTCTTCACCCTCTTTCGTTTTCTTCTTCTCCGTCGTTTCCCGTTTTCGTTCCTTTGTGTTTTTTTTTATCGTTTCCCCGTTTTCAATTATTTCGATTTTTATTTTTAGTCGTTTCTCGTTTTTATCTTTTTCGTTTTCTTCTTCCGCCCCGTTTCCTGTTTTTAGCAACTTTTCGTTTTGTTTTTAATCTTAATCTTCGTCTCTATTAAAAAAGAAATCATACATATTCTGGTTCATTTTATTCTGCTTATTCCCTGTCTTCCTTTTTAGACTTCCTTCCCTTCCGCTCATCTCCACCACTGCTATCTCACCATCCCTTCCACCATCACCACCATTGCTATCACCATCACTCTCACCAGCACTAACACCTGTAACATTATCAGCACCACCACGATCACCATTACTGCTGCCATCACTAACGCCAGCATCACCACAACCATTACCATCACTACTAACATCACCATTATCATCACCATTACCACTATTACCATCACCAGTTACCATTGTCACCATCACTTACACTACACCACTACTTACAACATCACCACCAATACCATTAGCATCATCACCATCACTAACATCACCACCTACACCACTACTATCACCACTATTTACACCATCACCACCACTAACATCACTACTTACACTATCACCACCACTACTTACACCATCACCGCCACCACTTACACCACCGTTACCCCACCACCTCCAGCCTCCGCAATACCCACAGGGGATATTGCTAAACAGATGATTATATCAGCCGGGCATCAGGGGAGATCTTGCGGCACGGCTGAGAAAGAGGTCGCCAAGAGGGGGGGAGGGGGAGGAGGGGTATGGGTGGGGGAGGTAGGGAGGTGGGAGGAGGGGGGTTATGAAGTTCTCTCTCTCTCTCTCTCTCTCTAAAATCGTTATTGATATTGTCTTTAAACGGATGTTGTTGTTTTTTTTCTTGCGGGTGTGTTCAATTCGTTTTTTGTGGGTGTGTTCAATTTGTTGTTGTTGTTTTTTGCAGGTGGGTTCAATTCATTGTTTTATTTGTATTTATTTTATTTATTTTTTGCGGGTGTGTTCAATTCGTTGTTTCTCTTTGCGGTTGGGTTCAATTCATTGTTTTATTTTTATTTATTTTATCTATAGTTTTGCGGGTGTGTTCAATTCGTTGTTTTCTCTTTGCAGGTGGGTACAATTCATTGTTTTATTTATATTTTTGCGGGTGGGTTCAATTCATGTTTGAGACGGTTCCATGTGCTCTTTTCATTTCTCTCCGCCTGCTTCACACACCTGCGTCTGCGTGGAGATTTCTGGGCGATTCCTCCCACCTTCGATTACCTGGCGTTTATTAGCTGTCTTTCTGCGGTTCACTGTACTCTGTCTGTCTTTTTGGTTGTCGGGTTATCTGGCTGTTAGTTTCTGCTTTCTTTTTCTTTTTCGTTCTTTGTTTCTTTGTCTTTGTTTGACTGCCTCTGTCTCTTTCTGTCTCTGTTTCTCGCTTTCTCTCTCTCTCTCTCTCTCTCTCTCTCTCTCTCTCTCTCTCTCTCTCTCTCTCTCTCTCTCTCTCTCTCTCTCTCTCTCTCTCTCTCTCTCTCTCTCTCTCTCTCCTCTCTCCCTATCTATCTATCTCTATCTCTTTCTCTCTCTGTGTCTCTCTCACTATCTGTCTATCTATCTGTCTCTCTCTCTATATATACCTATCTATCTACCTATCTATCTCCCATCCTCTTGCTTCGTGCTTGTGTACCTTTCTACCTTTCTATCTCCTTTGCCTATCTATCAGCCAGTCATTTTACATTTATCTCCACTTCCCTACCTCCCACTTCTTCTGTCTTTTGGCTTCTCTCCCTTTCATCATTCCTCTTTCCGCCCCCCCCCCCCCAAGGCCTCTCATCTCTCCCGTCCCAGTTCTCACTTCACCCCCCTCTCCTCCTCCCTCCCCCTCACGCCCCCAAACACCCTACTAACACCTCCATCCACCTCCCCTGCCTTGTCCCCCTCCCCCCTCTCTCTACCCTCCCCCCTCTCTCTACCCTCCCCCCCTCTCTCTACCCCCCCCCCTCGAGCACTCCCCAGGGTGAAGGCGGAGAGTGACGTCGATCCCCCATCAGATATTCATCCCCGGTCACCCTTTCCTCCCTCACTCTTGGTCGTCATTAAGGGGAGACAAATTGCCCTTAAGAAATAGCACGGGCGTTTATTTATTTGCGTAGGGGTGCGGGAGGAAAGGGCGTGCAGGGAGGGTGGGAGGGGCGTGCGGGGAGGGTGGGTGGGTGTTGAGGGTTTGAGTGTCTGCATGTGTTTGTTTTTATGTTTGTGCGTGTGAGGGGGAGGGAGAGGGAGATGGAGAGAGGAGAGAAAGAGAAAGAGAGAGAGGATGAGAACGAGGGAGAAATAGAGAGAGAGAACGAGAGCGAAATAGATCGATAATGACCCCCCAAAAAAGAGAAAAATTGAGAGAGAGAGAAAGCGAATGACTTATAAAAAAGTAAACAAGACCGATAAATCTTAACAACCAAAGCGTGCAGGCGCCATCACCCCCCCCCCATTGCCCCGGGCGAATTCACAGTACCCGCCGCGCCAGCCTTCGTTACTCCTCAATACTCATTACTCCCCACCGTTACTAGACCCCCCCTACCCGTGACCCCCTCCCCTTCCATCCTTTTCCCTCCTTTCCCTCCCCCTCTTTTCTCTTCTCTTTTTTCTCTCTCCCTTCTCTTCGTCCTCTTTCCCCTTCTTATCCTCCATTCTCTCTTCCTACCCTCTTTTCCTTTCTCCTCCTCCTTTTCTCCCTCCTTCCTCTCTCTCCCCCCTCCACTTCTCTCTCCTTCCACCTCTCCCTCCATCTCCCATACCCAGTCAGCGTGATGCTATTCGTACCTGATACTCATATCGTATTGCCCTTCTCTCCCCTCCCCTTCCCTCCTCTCCCCTCCCTTCCCTCCTCACCACCCTCACCCCTCCCATCTTCTCCCCTCCCTTCCCTCCTCACCACCCTCGCCCCTCCCATCTTCTCCCCCGCCCTCTTCCCTCCCCTCCATCCACCCTCCCTTCCTCCCCCTCCCCCTGTCATCGTGTCAGTACGGTGTCAAGCAGCGTCGAAGTCACGCCGGTTATGGGCTATGACGTCATGTCTATGGCGGGCGGGTGAGCGAGGTGATCGTCGGTGGTTGGCGGTTCCTTCGCTTTTGTTGTTGTTTTGCGTTGTGGAATGTTTTTGTTGTTGTTGTGGAATGTTTTGTTGTTTTAGGTGTAGAATGTTTTGGTTGTTTTAGTTTTTGTGGAATGTTTTTGTTGTTGTGGAATGTTTTTGTTGTTTTAGTTGTTGTGGAATGTTTTTGTTGTTGTGGAATGTTTTTGTTGTTTTAGTTGTTGTTGTGGAATGTTTTTGTTGTTTTAGTTGTTGTGGAATGTTTTTGTTGTTTTAGTTGTTGTGGAATGTTTTTGTTGTTTTAGTTGTGGAATGTTTTTGTTGTTTTAGTTGTAGAATGTTTTAGTTGTAGAATATTTTAGTTGTCGCTGTGGAATGTTTTTGTTGTTTTAGTTGTGGAATGTTTTTGTTGTTTTAGTTGTAGAATGTTTTAGTTGTAGAATATTTTAGTTGTCGTTGTGGAATGTTTTTGTTGTTTTAGTTGTAGAATGTTTTAGCTGTAGAATATTTTAGTTGTAGAATGTTTTTGTTGTTTTAGTTGTAGAATGTTTTTGTTGTTTTAGTTGTAGAATGTTTTAGTTGTAGAATGTTTTAGTTGTGGAATGTTTTTGTTGTTTTAGTTGTGGAATGTTTTTGTTGTTTTAGTTGTAGAATATTTTAGTTGTCGTTGTGGAATGTTTTTGTTGTTTTAGTTGTAGAATATTTTAGTTGTCGTTGTGGAATGTTTTTGTTGTTTTAGTTGTAGAATGTTTTCGTTGTTTTAGTTGTAGAATGCTTTAGTTGTGGAATGTTTTTGCTGTTTTAGTTGTAGAATGTTTTAGTTGTGGAATGTTTTTGTTGTTTTAGTTGTGGAATGTTTTTGTTGTTTTAGTTGTAGAATGTTTTTGTTGTTGTGAAATGTTTTAGTTGTTTTAGTTGTAGAATGTTTTAGTTGTTATTATGGAATGTTTTAGTCATTTGCGTTATTTTTGTTGTAGCTTGCGTTGCTTTTGTTGTTTTAATTGTTTTGTTGTAAATTGCGTTGTTTTTGTTGTGTTACGTGTTGTATTTGTATTTGTGTCTCTGGTAATTCTGTTTACTTCGTCATTTGTCTGAATCTTACTGTCTTTACTTGTCTATTGATATAGTTGTGTATTTTTCTTGTATCGTCTCTGTGGATCTATATGTGTTTTAGTCGTTGCTTCTTAACAATAATGATCACTCTCACTAATGATGGTAATGATGATATTTACTTTCATTTTTTTTTTACTCTCTCCTTCGAAGTTAATTGTATATTCTAAATGGAAGGGAAGGTATGTATATTTTAGGGGGGGAGGGGGCAGCCAAGGGGATGTAGCGTAGGGGGGAGAGGGAGGAGGTAGCCTGGGGGGTAGAGTGGGGGGAGAGGGAGGGGGAGGAGGGAGCCTGGGATAGGGAGGTTGGGCTGAGGGGGAGAGGGAGGGGGAGGGGGAAGCCTGGAATAGGGAGATTGGGCTGAGGGGGAGAGGGCAGCCTGGGGGAGGTAAGGTGGGGGGAGGGGTGCTTGGGTATGACAGTGTGTCAAGGTCTTTCCCAAGCACCGGCACTCTCGCACCACATGGCTACATACCCTAACCACATGGCGTAGAACGGCGCGCTACATGGTGCTTTACCGGTTGGTTGTTGCTATGGAGGTAAGAGACAAACGTATGCATAAGTAATGATATACGTAACACTTTCTGTCAAAAATGTGTATGTAGTGGTGTATTTTAGATTTTATTTAGTTTTTTTCTAAAGATAATTTACTAAAAGATTTCGTAACACAAGCAGTGTACTTTAAATGTTTTTTCACTTTGACGTCGAGTTAATCATTCCATAGACACAAGATAGAGATATACATGAATGAAAATGGGAATAAAATGAATAGAGAAGCAGACGAATAGATTTTAATTGAATGGGAAGACGATGATGCAAAAAAAGAAAGAGTATACACATGCACACACACGAAAATCACACTTGCGCGCACACAGACACACACATACATGCACGCACACGTAACACACACACGAAACATATCTCGCGCGTTCCTTCAAGCTCTTTCCTTCCCTAACTGTCTCCTTCCCTCTCTTCCTCTTTCCTCCCTTTCTCCCTTTCATTTTCTATCCGCCCCCCTCTCTCATTCCTTTCCTTCTTCCCCCCCTCCCCTCTATCTCCATTCTCTTTCATCTCTTACTTTATTCCTCCCCTTCCCCCTCTCCCCCTCCATTCTTATTCCATTCCTCCCCCTTCCATCCTTCAGTACCTTCACTTCCCTACCTCTTCCACCCTCCTTTCCCCTCTCCTCTCCCCCTCCCACCTTCAATTCCCCTCTCCTCTCTCCCCCTTCCACCCTCTTTTCCCCTCTCCTTTCTCCCCCTCCCACTCCTCTTTCCCCTCTACTCTCTCCCATCCTCCCCGCCCCCACCTGCGCTTAATTGTCATCACGAAATACTTTCAAGTCACAGATTGCCTTCCACACAATCGCCTATGGCCACTGTCAACCACAGAGACATCATACTCACAACCGCACTTATATTTCCTCTTCTACTTTCTTCTCCCGTCCTTCTTCCATCTCCTTCGTCTCTCTTCCCTCCTTTTCGTTTCTTTTTTTTCATTCGCTTTCTTCTTTCTCATTTTTTTTATATTCTCTCTCTCTCTCTCTCTCTCTCTCTCTCTCTCTCTCTCTCTCTCTCTCTCTCTCTCTCTCTCTCTCCCTCTCCCTCTCTCTCTCTCTCTCTCTCTCTCTCAACCCTCCCACTTTTCTCTTTGCTTTTAATTCTATCTCCTTCCCTCCCCCTTCTTCGCTTTCCCCCCCTTCCCCCCTGCCTTCATATCTTTCTTATCTCCGGAAATACCCTCCCCCCTCAGTCCCCCCCCACCTTATTATCTGTGGAAAGCTGGGGACAAGGGAAAGTTGGGGAAAGGGAGGGGAAGGAAGGAAAGGAAGAGGGAGATTTAGGA
>NC_091557.1:28722989-28737989 GCF_042767895.1 Penaeus vannamei
AGAGTTCAGAGTTCAATAAACACAAAGTCTAGCAAAATTACCAGAAATAATATAATTACTTACATGAAGTGATTAGGTGTAGAGATCAGAGCCAAGTGGCAGGTCGTGCTGTGGTGGTCGCCGACGTCGACTGTGTTTTGGGTTCGTGAACCCGTCGACAAGACCATGCGAACGGCTCGACCACCCTAATCCTCACACACCCAATCGCTTATTTACATATTTTGCAGTGAAATTTTCATTAACCCTTTACATGCCTACACTCATATTACACGTGACTACGGACTTGAAGAAAGGGCGGTGGTAAAGGAAGGGAAGGGGATACGGGAGGAAAAGTCGGGAAATGGAAGGGGGTAGATGTAAGGCTTGAAATGGGAAGGAAGAAGCGAATTTAAGGAATTGTTGGAAGTGAGATGGGGTAGCAGAGCGGGAAAGGGAAAGGTAGAAGTAGAGGCCAAGGAGGAGGGTGAAAGAGGGAGATGGGAGTATCTCATATTTATTTATTTTTTATTTTTTTATTTTATCTTTTGTTCCGTGGAATTTCCACGGATTCCCCTTGTTCCTATTAACATTCCTTTTAACATTATCAATATTATCACCACCTCTCATCATCATCACTATCACTACCCCACCACCATCATCATTATCATCCCCTAGCCACCAACACTACCGCCGCATCACCATCACAGTGAACGACCCTTGTACGCATCATCATCATTATCATCAAAGTCACTATCAGAGAATAACGCGAGAGACTGGGAAGTGACACCGAATCCTGACCGGAACTTGACTCCTTATCTCCTCCGCCTCCCCTTCTGACACCCGACCCGTGGCATGTTTGTGTGAGGGCGTGGATGGGGATTGGGGTCGGGGGATGGAGGGGAGAGGTTCATTTGCGGGGAAGGGGAAGGGGGAGGGAAAGCGGGTGTTGTGTGTGGGTGTGTAGGGTGTGGGGGGAGGCTGCGCGATTGTATGAGTGAGTGTGTGTGTGTGTGTGTTTGTGTTTGTGTGCATGTTTGTGTGCGTGCGTGTGTGTGTGTGCGTGTGTGTGTGTGTGTGTGTGTGTGTGTGTGTGTGTGTGTGTGTGTGTGTGTATTTGTATGTTTGTGTGTGTGTGTGCGTGGGTGTGCGTGGGTGTGCGTGGGTGTGTGTGTGTGTGTGTGTGTGTGTTTGTGTGTGTATGTATTTGTATGTTTGTGTGTGTGTGTGTGCGTGTGTACATGTGTGTGTGTGCGTGTGTACATGTGTGTGTGTGTGTGTGCGTGAGTGTATTTGTGTGTGTGTGCGTGTGTGTGTGTGTGCGTGTGTGTGTGTTTTCTGTTCACGTGTTTGTGCGCCTGTGTGGGTGGCTGCTAATCATTCCTCACTTGTGTCTACGTAATAAATCGTTAATAGTAACAGTGATTGTAACAACGATAATGATGATAATAATAAAATTCTAATATCATTAATGCGTTCGTCCGCTGGTACATTACTTAACTTCGCTTAATTATACTAGGCCATTAAGAATAATCAGCACTGGTGTAATAGCAATATCTCGACTAATATCTTAATTACATCTCCTTTAATGACAATCCTCCTTAACCCCTTTACCCCCATAACACTCCCATTATCCTCCATTACCCCCCCCTCCCACCAATTCATCAGCTCCCTCCCTCCATTCTTTCACCCTCTTTTCTACTCTATAAACCCCTTACCCTTTATTTACAATCTTTCTATGCCCTTATCTTTCTTGAACCCGGCGCCAATCTTTGTCTATCCCCCACACCCCCGTCCTAATATTGCACCCCCGCGCCTATCCACAGCATCCTCTCCTCTATCCAACACGTTCACATTACCATTCTGTCCATCGTCAACACTTCCCTCCCTTATTCTCCATCCTGCCTATCCTACCCTTTCATCGTTTCCCTTTCCACACCCCTATCTTTTTATCCGACTCCCTCCCTATCCTCTCATCTTCTCTCCTCCCCTTTCCAGCATCCTCCCCCACAATCCTTCCTTCCGGTCACCCTCCCCTCCACTCACCCAATCCTTTTTATCACCAACAGCCCCCATTTCGTTCTTTTTCCCTCTCTCGCTCCTTCACTTTCTCCTCCTCTTCCATCTCTTCTTCCTACTCCTCGACCTCGTCCTTCTCCCTCCCCCTCCTCTTCTTCCTTATCACGTCAAGATACGCTCCATCGCCCAGCATCTTCGTCGCGGTTGACGTGTCTCTCTTCATCTCGGAAACCACTTCCGGTTGAGCATCACCCCATCTCTCTCTCTCTCTCTCTTTCTCTCTCGTTTTGTCTCCTTTCCTCATGTCTTCCTATTCCTCTTCTGCTTCTTCTTTCCTTTCCTCTTCTACTTCTGCTTCCTCTTTCTTCTATTCCACTTCTACTTCCTCTTTCTTCTCCTCTTCCACTTTACTTTCTCTTTCTTCTCTTCTTCGACTTCTACTGCCTCTTCATTCTCCTCTTCCACTTCTACTTCCTCTTTCTTCTCCTCTTCCTCTTTCCCCCTCTTCATCTTGCTCCACCTCCTTCTCTTCCCCGCTGATCTCAGCCCGTGATTCGCAAAGTCTGGCGTGTGATTAATGAGTCAGCATTTTTTTTCAAATGGGAAAGGATGACGAAATGAATGGAGGAGGAGGAAGGAGGAGACAGAAGAAAGAAGAGGAGAGGATCAAGAAAAACAGGGAAGAGGGAAGGAGGAGGATAAGAAGAAGGGAGTGGTGAAGGAGAGGAAAATAGAAGGAAAAAGAGACAGAGAACAAGGACAGACATGCAGAGAAAAAAAGAACGAAAAATGAAAGGAGATGCAAAGAAATAGATAAATAAATGAATAAAGAAAGAAAGAAAGAAAGAAAGAGAGAGAATGAGATTGGTATTTGAATAACGGTGTGCCTGATTACACATTTACACGGCAGAGCGACGCGACGATGAGCTTGCAAATATTCCCCAAAAATGCCAGAACAGATTTACATTCTTCTGTTTAAGTATTTATTTTCTTACTTTCATTCCTTTATTTATTTAAGTTTACTAGTATAAACAATTTTAAAGTGGAATTTTTAATTTGCCTGGATTAATCGGGAGAAAGTTAACCGAAAAGTGAAAAAAGTAAATTGACACGAAACGGATAAATGATAATAATAATAATAATAATAATAATAATAATAATAATAATAATAATAATAATAATAATAATAATAATAATAATAATAAATGAGAGTGAAGGGAGTAGTAAATTCTGAAGAACAGAAAATAAACGTAAAATAACACAGCGTGAAGTAAAATACAGTACAACAAAGGAAAGTGAGAGTGCAATGTGCATTTATCATTGCATGCGAAAGAATATAAAAGGTCAAGAATATATTCATGTCAGAAGAGGGAGAAGGGGAGGAAGGAGGAGGAGGTAATTGTTATGTTTTTTCTGTTTCTCATTTTCTTTATTATATTTATTTTATTTTCACTAACCTCTCACCCCAATTCTCTCTCTCTCTCTCTCTCTCTCTCTCTCTCTCTCTCTCTCTCTCTCTCTCTCTCTCTCTCTCTCTCTCTCTCTCTCTCTCTCTCTCTCTCTCTCTCTCTCCCTCCCTCCCTCCCTCCCTCCCTCCCTCCCTCCCTCCCTCCCTTCCTCCCCCCCCCTTCACAGGTGATTTACTCATACGGCAATCAAATATTTCGTGGTAAAAATCACAACTTTACTCAGTCATCTGCATTGCATTTGTTCCTATATTTTACTTTGATTTTGTTGTTCATTTTAATTAGTATAATTTGAGTATATTGTTTGTGGTTCTTATTAAGAATATGATTGTATTAGTATAGAGTGAATTTCCTTCTCTCTCCCTCTCCTCCTCCTCCTTTTCATTCTCCTTCTTCTCTTCTCTTCTTATTCTTCCTCCTTTTATTTCCTCTTTATCATCTTGTCTCCTTCTTCTTCTCCCCGCTATTATCATCATTATTATATTATCCACGAGTCGGACCGAGGCACTTGTTAATTTCATCTGACACATTTGTGGGCGGATGATAAAAAATTATGACACAAATGACACCGTTGTGGCTCTGACTTGAAACGCTTGTGGTTTACATATGACAAAGACAAGTGCCATGTACATAACTTTAGGGGCGTGTCAGTTTTTTTTTTAATAGAAAAGTTTTCTAAATATGTTTTAGATTTTATGATATTTTTTTATGGCTACTTAAATGCATAAATGATTTTCTTTTAGCTATTTATTTGTTTAGTGTTTTTACGTGTGTTGAACTAGTAACTTGATAAAATGTAAATTCCATTCTTACGCGGGTATTAGCCGATATTGTTAACGAAGGCATATCGGGCATACGAGCCTAAAACTTGTCAAAAGTCACAGTTGTGGTCGATTTTCTTATCCTATGCAATATATGGTAATAATATCACACACACACACACACCATGTACGCGTTTTTTTCTTTCTTTCTTTTCTTTTCTAAAATCGTGGAAATGATACATCATACAAATCCAATAATACGAACGATTAATCTTAAGCGTAACACAACATAACGCCCCATTACATATTCGAATGAGAATGAGTAATGTGTGAGAGAAATTAAGAGAGAAAATAAAGAAAAATTGAGTGAGTTAAGGGCGTGGTCCTGCTGATTGGGGGGAGGGGATAAAGAGGAGGGGGGGGGGTTAAGTATCTGAGATGTATCATTTTATATTTTATAATCTATTTATCTTAAGAAATACCAAGTTTGTAAGAATTTTATCGCTTTAATGTAGTTCCTTGGTGAATGTCTGATGGAGACCGAAGTGGCGATCGTGATAATGTTTTGATGATTAATGATCATTTTCTCAGATTAAATTAATGATGAACAAGGAATTCGTGATGTGGAATATCTGTGATGTTATCTTTTAAAGCGATTATTATTCAAAAGGATTTTTTTTACTAGCTAAGGCGTAAAAATAGGCACAATATTCGTAGGTGACAAAAAAATCTTCAGGGCCGAAAGAAACGTCACTTTTTTTTTCTTACTGATCGTAGTATTCAAATATTCATATTTTAAAAATGTTTCAGGTGTGTGTGTGTGTGTGTGTGTGTGTGTGTGTGTGTGTGTGTGTGTGTGTGTGTGTGTGTGTGTGTGTGTGTGTGTGTGTGTGTGTGTGTGTGTGTGTGTGTGTGTGTGTGTGTGTGTGTGTGTGTGTGTGTGTGTGTGTGTGTGTATATATATATATATATATATATATCTATATTTATATATATATATTTATATATATATATATATATATATATATATATATATATATATATATATATATATGCTTGTGTGTGTGTGTGTGTGTGTATGTGTGTGTGTGTGTGTGTGTGTGTGTGTGTGTGTGTGTGTGTGTGTGTGTGTGTGTGTGTGCGTATGTGTGTGTGTGTGTGTGTGTGTGTGTGTGTGTGTGTGTGTGTGTGTGTGTGTGTGTGTGTGTGTGTGTGTGTATGTGTGTGTGTGTGTGTGTGTGTGTGTGTGTGTGTGTGTGTGTATGTATGTATGTATGTATGTATGTGTGTGTGTGTGTGTGTGTGTGTGTAAATGTATTATATATATATATATGTATATATATATATATATATATGTTTGTATATATGTAAATATAAATATATATATAAATGTATATATATATATATATATATATATATATATATATATATATATATATGTATATATATATATATATATATATATATATATATATATATATATATATATATATATATATATATATATATATATATATATATGCAATCGTGTTTTTATGTTTTTGTATCAGCTTATATATGATCTGTCTGAATTTCATTGTTATTGGATTCTCTCTCTTTTTCTCTCTCTCTCTGTATGTGTATATTACTTTCTTTTGCCTTGAAGCATGACAGCTGGCATATGGCACACCATTCCAAAACCGGATGCTGGTGCTTGAAAATGACTCAGTGCTTGTGTAAGCCTATGTTCTCTGATTTCGTTTCGTCCGGTGTCTGTATAGGCTTAGCAACGGCCTGTACCGCGATCTCTGTGCATGATTCTTCCTATAATTCCAAAGGCCTAGTGTAGCGTTTCAGATATCTACTTTTTTTCTTTTTTTTCAAATGGCTTTTTAGATGTTTCGCGTTGAGTGATGTCGGTGTAATTTCAAAAGTTTCGTAGACTAAATAGGAGAGGGAGGAGATTGACTCTGAAGACGTTGAAAGCCGGTATGTGTGCGTGTTCCTTTTTAGGCCCAGGCAGTGTTTGGCTCTCTGTATGTAGGCCTAAGTGCTATGGCATCCCAGCGTTCCTTGGAGTCGAAGTTTAGTTGAAAGAGTCAACATTTTTTTTTAAGGTTCGGGTGGAACTGTGGAGCTGTAGGCTTAGGTGGTGTGTGGGTAGCCTTGATTTTGATAGGCCTATTAGAATAATTGATTGTGAGAGACATGATAAAACAGAGGTGATGATTTAATAGCATGAAATTATCATAAAGAGCCTGTATTTCTATGTTGTTGTTTATTGATTTTGCTGCTGTTGCAAAATTATCATAACATCATTACCATCAGTGCCATCACCTTCATCCACATCCTCCTCCTCAATATCATCACCATCATTACCAACCTCATCATCACATCATCTTTCAGAAGTTTCAATATTTCAGACAATATCTTGCGATATCTTGCCTCTCAAAGAAAACCCCAAGATTTTTGTTTTTTGTATATTGTTGGTTTGTGTATTTTTGTCTTTGTTTTCCTTCGCCGTCGTGCAAGATCGCTACTTGTCTCCTGTTGCAGTCACTGTAATCTTAAGTCACTGGATAAAACTCGTTTCTTCAGATTTTATTGTTATGGTTTTGGTCTTTGGTATTTTCTTGTTCTCTCTTTGTTCATTTTGGAACTTCTCTTTTCTGATTATTTTCCCTCCTCTTTTCTGTTTTTTCTGATTTTGTTTATCATTATTTTGTAATGTGTTGTTATTTAGTCTCTTTTCCCTCTTCGTCATCATCCTGTTATCGTTTGTAGACTCATTCTTCCCCCTCACCTGCTTCTCCTCCCCACCTCTTCTCCCCCCCCCTATTCCTCCTCCCCTTTCTCCTTCTATCTGTCCTTGTCCTTGATCTTCCTCTACTCTTTCTTCTCTTCCCCTTCCTCATCATTCTCCTCTTTCTCTTATTTTTTTTATCTCGATCTTCCTTTCACCTTCCCTCATCCTACTGAACCCCATCACCATCTTCCTCTCCATTCCTCTTCAACATCTGATTTCCTTCTAAACGAACAATTATATCCTATTTTTGGCGTCACGAAGCATGGCGAGAAATAAATGCCTTCCGCAGAACAGGTTTTCCGTCTCGGCTTCTGCTAATACACTCCAGAAGACCAGGTCAGCAGGTACCGGGCGGCGCAAGCAGGAGCAGAGAGTCAGGGGGAGGGGGGGGGCGTCTGGGTGCCGGTGGTGGGCGCCAGGCGAGAGTGGGCGGAGTAAGTGGGCGTTCAGACCAGTGTGGGTGGCGAGGAGGCAAGGGATTTTTTGCGAGAGGATTCCTGGGAGGGAGTGAGGACAGGGGATGGGAGAGGGGGAGGGAAAGGGGGGGAAGGGGAAGGGAGTAAGGGAGGGTAAGGGGGAGGGAATAGTGGAAGGGGAAGGGGAGGAAATAGGGGAAGGGGAAGAGGAAGGTGAAGGAGGCAGAGGATAGAAGGGACGAAAGGACGAGAGCACGGAGAGAGGAGAGTGAGCATAGGAAGGGAGAGGAGCGAATGCGAGAGGATGGGAGAAGCGAAAGGGGAAAGGAGGAAGCTGGAGGAAGGGGGATAGGAAGGTTATCGGGGATAAAGGATAAGTGAAGGAAGCGACTGCCGACTGGGTAGGAAGGGTGTTAAATTTGCAGCGGCGAGGGGATGAGGGATAGAAGGAAATATCTGCCACGGAATAGGGGACGGCGAGGGGGCGTCTGCTAAGGTAGAAGGGATGGGAGTGCGGGTCTGACTGATGTACAGGATGAGGAAAAGTAAATTTGTCAGAGTATAAGGCATGAGGAAGAGGGCGTCTGCTGGAGTATAAGGGATGGGAAAGAAGCATTTGCCAGAAAATAATGTATGAGGAATAGAGCGTCTTCCAGAGTATAAGGGATGGAGAAAGGAGTGTCTTCCCGGATATAAGGAATAGGGAAGGGGCGCCTACCAGAGTATAAGGTGTGAGGAACAAAGCGTCTGCCAGAGCATAAGGGATGGAGAAAGGAGTGTCTGCCAGGATATAAGGAATGGGGAAGGGGGCGTCTGCCGGGGGACAGGGAAGGGGGTTCCCGGACGTCTTCTGCTGTGGCTTGGGGCCAGGCCAGGCGCCCGCCCGACACGCGCGCCCATGTTATGCAAATGATGCCAACACTTTATTCTTGGTTTCAGGATTTGGATTCGTGTTCGTGCTGACGAGACCAGTTCCCGTTGTTGTTGTTTTCTCATTATCGTGATTGTTGTTATTAATTTCCTGTTGCCGATTTCATTTTGTATGGTATTTATAGACGGTAATATCATTTGCCTTGTTATTATCATTTTTTTTATTGACAATTGTAATCATTTAATATTTGTTTTCAGTACTGGTATAGATTCAATTATTACTTCTACTTCTTGAACGTTTACCACCGTCACTTCCACAGCCACTACTGCTACCTCCATAGTTATCGGCATCAGCATCCTTGATATCACATTTAGCTTACAACGAGCTAAGTAGCCGTATGGGATACATGCGGAATCTGTGCACTCTCCTCCACGTTAAAAAAGAAAAAAAAATGGTTATAACAATACAAACCAGGAACTTCTGCGGCAGACGAGCTCACACACACGGTGCGCACGTCCTCTCTCTCTCTCTCTCTCTCTCTCTCTCTCTCTCTCTCTCTCTCTCTCTCTCTCTCTCTCTCTCTCTCTCTCTCTCTCTCTCTCTCTCTCTCTCTCTCTCTCTCTCTCTCTCTCTCTCTCTCTCTCTCTCTCTCTCTCTCTTACACACACACACGCGGACGCGCACACGTACACGCACACGCACACGCACACGCACACGCACACGCACACGCACACGCACACCCACACACACACACACACACACACACACACACACACACACACACACACACACACACACACACACACACACACACACACACACACACACACACACACGTACACACATACACACGCAAAGAAACACAAGCCCCCACACTTTGTTGTAACGATTTACAAGCCATGGTAAATCTCCTTTTGGGATGTTGAAAGCCACAATACCGTACCTGTATTGAGGTGCAGCAGACACAGGAATGTAGTTTGGTGGTTGTGGGCGGTTGTATACGGTTGTAGGTGGTTGTAGGCAGCGATCTAAGAAAGGACGGGACCTGTTTCCTTTCGATGTATTATGCAGGGGATAAATCACAGGTTTTATTGTTTACTTGAAACCTGGTGGGCCGGTGGACGGGTTCTATCTTGCGGCCTGGAGGGGGTAGGGGGCGGGAGGGGTTGAATGGGAGGGAGGGAGGGAGGGAGAGGTGGGGACGGGGGTGGAAGGGAAGAAGGGAAGGAGGGAGAGAGGGAGGGATGGGGAAGGAGGGGTGGAATAGGTGTAAAAAAGAGGGAAGGGTGGAATGAGAGGGGAGAGAGAAGGGGATAGGTGAGGGAGGGAGACACGGATAAGATGGGATAGAATGGTAAGGGGGGAGGTAGAGGAAGGGATGGAATAGGCGAATAGAGAGAGAGAGAGAGAGAGAGAGAGAGAGAGAGAGAGAGAGAGAGAGAGAGAGAGAGAGAGAGAGAGAGAGAGAGAGAGAGAGAGAGAGAGAGAGAGAGAGAGAGCATTCAGAGGGACACATACGATGCTCTTACCTCCACACAGTCACTCTAGGTATCATCCACTCCACCTTTCTTCTCCTTTATTATTTGCATCCTTCATCCCTCTTCATGTGCTTCGCTATCACGCCTTTATCCTTCTTCCACGCTCGGATTTCCGCCCACGCCCAAGTGACTCTATCTCCTCATCACGCCCGTAGATCTACAGGCGTCGTGACTAGATCAGGGTCGGGCTACAGTTACTCTAAAGCTGGGGGAGGGGGAGGGGAGGAGAGGGGCGGGGAGAGAAGGATGACGAAAAAAGTGTTTGCTTTAGATATCGTTCATGTTTGTGATGGATGAGGGGGAGGGGGCGAGAAGGATGACGAAAAAAATGTTTGCTTTAGATATCGTTCATGTTTGTGATGGATGAGGGGGAGGGGGCGAGAAGGAT
The DNA here is from genome assembly GCF_042767895.1 of Penaeus vannamei. Lineage (NCBI taxonomy): Eukaryota > Metazoa > Arthropoda > Malacostraca > Decapoda > Penaeidae > Penaeus > Penaeus vannamei. Next base: position 28,733,210 of record NC_091557.1, read on the forward strand.
GACGAAAAAAAAAGTGTTTGCTTTAGATATCGTTCATGTTTGTGATGGATGAGGGGGAGGGAGCGAGAAGGATGACGAAAAAAATGCTTTAGATATCGTTCATGTTTGTGATGGATGAGGGGGAGGGGGCGAGAAGGATGACGAAAAAATGCTTTAGATATCGTTCATGTTTGTGATGGATGAGGGGGAGGGGGCGAGAAGGATGACGAAAAACTGCTTTAGATATCGTTCATGTTTGTGATGGAAGAGGAGGAGGGGAGCGAGAAGGATGACCAAAAAAATGTTTGCTTTAGATATCGTTCATGTTTGTGATGGATGAGGGGGAGGGAGCGAGAAGGATGACGAAAAAATGCTTTAGATATCGTTCATGTTTGTGATGGATGAGGGGGAGGGGGCGAGAAGGAGGACGAAAAAATGCTTTATATATCGTTCATGTTTGTGATAGATGAGGGGGAGGGGGCGAGAAGGATGACGAAAAAAGTGTTTGCTTTAGATGTCGCTCATATTTATGAAGGATGAGGGGGAAGGGGCGAGAAGGATGACGAAAAAATGCTTTAGATATCGTTCCTGTTTGTGATGGATGAGGGGGAGGGGGGCGAGAAGGAGGACGAAAAAATGCTTTAGATATCGTTCATGTTTGTGATGGATGAGGGGGAGGGAGCGAGAAGGATGACGAAAAAATGCTTTAGATATCGTTCATGTTTGTGATGGATGAGGGGGAGGGGGCGAGAAGGATGACGAAAAAATGCTTTAGATATCGTTCATGTTTGTGATGGATGAGGGGGAGGGGGCGAGAAGGATGACGAAAAACTGCTTTAGATATCGTTCATGTTTGTGATGGATGAGGGGGAGGGGGCGAGAAGGAGGACGAAAAAATATTTGCTTTAGATATCGTTCATGTTTGTGATGGATGAGGGGGAGGGGGCGAGAAGGATGACGAAAAAAATGCTTTAGATATCGTTCATGTTTGTGATGGATGAGGGGGAGGGGGCGAGAAGGAGGACGAAAAAAATGCTTTAGATATCGTTCATGTTTGTGATGGATGAGGGAGAGGGGAGAAGGTGGACGAAAAAAATGTTTGCTTTAGAGATCGTTCATGTTTATTATGGATGAGGGGGAGGGGGGGAGAAGGAGGACGAAAAAAAAAAAGTGTTTGCTTTAGATATCGTTTAAATTTATGATGGATGAGGGGGAGGGAGGCGAGAAGGATGACGAAAAAGTGTTTTAGATATTGTTCATGTTTATGATGGATGAGGGAGAGGGGAGAAGGTGGACGAAAAAAATGTTTGCTTTAGAGATCGTTCACATCTATGATGGAGAGATCTTACATGATCCGGATATAGGTCTGACATTCGCATCCTGGGCTTAGTTGGGGTGTCGCTGTTTGTTTATCGATTTATTTGTTTATGTGTTTACTTATTTTCTTGTATAGCTTCGATTATTATTATTAGTTGTTTATTTATTTACTTATTTTCTTGTTTAGTTATATAATTATTTATGGTTGTGCGTGTTTATACATGTTTATGTAGGCCTATAGGTATGCAGAATAATATCTGGAAATATAAAGTTATATATATATATATATATATATATATATATATATATATATATATATATATATATATATATATGTGTGTGTGTGTGTGTGTGTGTGTGTGTGTGTGTGTGTGTGTGTGTGTGTGTGTGTGTGTGTGTGTGTGTGTGTGTGTGTGTGTGTCTGTGTCTGTGTGTGTCTGTGTGTGTATAACACATTGTTATTATTGTTACGTTTGTTTTTCTCCTTGGTACTTTTGATAAAGGGGATATTGATATTGATTACAATATAAACAGTATTGCTATTCATATCCAACATTGCTGTCCATATTGTTATTATTGCTCTTGTTCTTGATATTATTGTCATTATTACTATTATTATTATTACTACTACTTTTGTTTCTACGACTGTTGTTGCTAGTGTTGATATATATTTGTATAAATGTAATATATATATATATATATATATATATATATATATATATATATATTTGTTTATTTATATATAATGCGTGTGTGTTTATGTGTAAATGTTTATATATATGTATATTTTTTCCATGTGTGTTTATTATTATTATTATTATATATATATATATATATATATATATATATATATATATATATATATATATATATATATATATATATATATATATATATATATATATATCCATATTCATATAAATACACGCATATGTATGCATACATGTGTTTTTTTTCGTAAATATGAATGCATTTATGTTTGCGCTATGAACGAAACCCTGGAGAGCCGAGAGCGGACACGGTCTTGACCTCCGCCGGCGATAGGTATGCGACGCCGTCAGTGTAACCACAACGCCGACGCTTCTACGGCCGCCAGTCTCTCTACATGGAAGCGGCGCGGTCCTTGTCGAGGCCTTATTTAGTGGTCCTGCGGCCCCGCGCTTCTATTTTCGGTCGGCTTTTCTTCCTTTTTTTTGTTCTTTTTTTGCTTTCGAAAAATAAAATTTCATTCATCTTCGTTCACGTTCGTCTGCGTCTGGGAAAGACTGTGGTCAGGGCGTGGATCTTTTCCTTTTTTATTGGCATTCAGTGGCATTTAGTTTTTTTTTTTATCATTTTGCATTTTGTAATCTTATATTTCTTTGATATGATTTTTTTTTGTATATAAGTATTTTTGCATTTTGCATTTCGGATATTGTTTAATGCTTCGTTTCGCTCGCGTGGCTGTGGCAATACTGGCGCAGATGGCGCGATAAGACGAAGATGACCGCGCTGTCTTGCGGCCGCTTTCGCCTTCCGTCTGAGAAATGCGTCCTTAATTAATGGACGGCGTGCGTGCGTGCGTGCGTCCTTTCACTGCAGGGGTCGCGTGGTCAAGCAGTTGTGTAAATAAGCATGAGTTTGTTGTGTTTGGATAATTGCTTGTTTATGTGTGTGTTTGTGTGCTTGTGTGTGTCTGTGTGCGTGTGTTTGTGTGTGTGTGTGTATGTGTGTATGTTTGTGCGTGCGTGCGTTTGTGTGTGTGTGTTTTTTGTGCGTGCGTGCGTGTGCGTGTGTGTGTGCGTGTGTGTGTGTGTGTGTGTGTGTGTGTGTGTGTGTGTGTGTGTATGTGTGTTTACGTGCATTTTACACATTTCGCATGTGTATATACCCTTTAGTCAAGAAGCACATCATACAACACTACCTGCGCATTACCTGTGTACTTCCCTTTCAAGAGATCGAGTACACGCTGCACGGAACTTTCGATTATCTACTCTCATCCACTCTCAATCAGGCGATGACTTTCTTGTGATGAAAAGTTGTCATTATCTTTATATTGTTTCTATTTTTTATACTTTTTCAATTACTGATGTTCTTTAGGTAGAGAGAAAAAATAATTAAAACAAATCTAATGGTAGTAAGAGATAATGCCAGCAATTAATCAGCAGAGAAGAGGCGAAAGTGGCCACAAGGACATCGAGAGTTTGGGCAGGCACTGAGACCCTCCCGATATGGGCGGGTGTGCGCGTGACCTCCATGAGGAAAGGCCTAGAAGAGTCCAGGGCTGCGGCGGGCATTGGGACACGGCGCCGCAGACACAGGGGCTTTCGCAGGAGTTGATGCACGCGCACGCAAAGGTAGACATGGGTGCGGGTAAAACGCAAGAACGCATACCCGCACGCACGCTCGCTCTCATACATACTCACCACCTCACACACGCTTCCTAGCCCACTTGCTCATTCACTCACCCATCCACTCACACACTTGCACACGCTCTCTCACTTACTCATTCCTTCGCTCACACACATGTGCGCGCGCACACAAACTCGTGTGCGCACACACACACGCACGCCACCCCCCCGACATACACACACTTATATATATAAAATAAGTACAATCCAGCATACAGTACAACCAGCATCACCTTCCAAAATTACGTTCATGAAATTATAAGTAATGTGAATAATTATGCTAAGATGCAAACAGGATTGCAATTTATGCAACACATGAACCTACCAAGCATAATGTCTGAGAGAGGAAGTGCTAATGAGGCAGGTAATTGGCTCATTAGCTTGATAATGAAGGATTCAGCGTGTGAGTTAATTAGGCTGTTGCGTGCTTATTTTGGGGTCTGTTTTTGTTGACATAAGATCGCAAAAAAAACGAAAAGTAAAAAATAGATTAGAGATGATAGGGAAGGGAGGTCTGTTGAGGAAAGACAAAGGTCGATGATGTTTTTTTGTGGTCCTCTTTTCATTCTTCCTTTTCCTTCTCTTCCTTAATTTTTTCTCTTCTCCCTCATTTTTTTCATCATTTCATATCATTTTTATAATTTCTACTTATTTCTACTCATTTCTTCCCTTTTATTCCAATTCTCCTTTTCGTCGTGATTCCTTCTCTGCCATGTCAATTCTTCTCTTTATTTCCTTTTTCCTTCGCATCATCACAATTTCCATCAATCCTACTCCTCCTTCTCCTCCCTCCCTTCCACCTTCTAATCCTTCCCTTCTAATTCCTCCTCTTTCCCTTCCACATCCTCCTCCTTTCCCCCTTCCCTTCCACCTCATCCTTCCTTCCTTTCTTCCTATTCATCTTCACCTCCTTCTTCTGTCCTTCCCTCCCACCTCCACCTCCTCCTCCGGGTATAAAACAGGTTTGGCGGGCGAGGGCGAGGAAAAGACCCGATAACGGTTCACGAACGGGAAAGAAACACGGGCACTGCTGGTTTGGCCCGGCTTGACTTGGCTTGCCTTGGCTCGCCTTGGCTTGCTTTGGCTTGCCTTGG
>NC_091557.1:28740489-28757989 GCF_042767895.1 Penaeus vannamei
ATTTTATCTATTTTTCATTTATTTTAAATTTTTGGATTTTTCTTAAAGACTTTCTTTAAGAAACTTTCTTTCTCTCGCTCTCTATCTTTGCCCCCCCCTCTCTCTCTCTCATCTTTCTCCGTCTTTCTCTTTCTCTTCCGCTTCCTCTTCTTTCAAAGTACTGTAAAATATAAGGATATGGAAATCACAAAGAGAAAATATACATACATAGCCCTAATCCACCCCGATGTGAGCCGAATCGCCGCCTCAGAAGGCAAGCCGGGCGGGTTCCGAGTCGTCTGTCGGGCGCCCGTAGCTCGGGCTCGGGGGCGTGCGTCTTCATGTGACCCGCCACGCGCCCGTCACGCGACTTGCTCTCACGCCCGGAGCTTATGTATACTCATACATATACATGAATGAACACACGCGCGCGCACAAGCATGTGTGCGTGAACACATAGACGCACAAGCATGCGCGCGTGCACACACACACAAAGCATTGTATCTAGCTCATGACTTCACCAGCACCTCCCTCCCCCTCCTCTCCGACCAAGAGCCCAGATGAGCGGCCCGGGCGATGGCTACCCCCCCCCCCTCTCCGGTCCAGCCAGTGAACGTTGACCCGCACTTTAGACGGAAATCCCGGCCCCTCCCCCGGCCCTCTCCCTCACTTGGCCTCCCCCTCCCCTCCCTCACCTCCTACCTTCTCCCCCAGGCCCTCCCTCACACCCCCTCCCCATCCAGAACTCCTCCTACTTCAGGTCTGTCCGTTGGTCTTTTTTCTTGTTTGGTGGATTGTACACAAGGATGGGACGTAAGTGGTTGTGTTATCTCTATCTCTGTTCAACCCTCTCTCTCTCTCTGGTTATCACCTCTCATCGTATCCCTCTATCCCGCCCTTCCTCCCCCCCACCCCCTCCTTCCTTCCCTCCCTCCTTCTCTCCTTCCCTCCATCCCTCCTTGAACCTCTCCCTATCTCCCTTCTTGCATCCCTCCCTCCCTCTTTCCCTCCTTTCATTCCTCTCCCTTCCCTCGCTCCACCCGGGGTCAACGACCTGGGAATCAACTGCATGCATGCAACAAACCAGGTCACTAATGCAAGCCGGGGGAGCGCCAACCGACTTCGAGTCTGACCAGCTGAAGGTTGGCTTGCGAGGAGGGGGGTGTGTGAGAAGGAGGGGAGGAGAGGGTGAGAAGGAGGGGGCGGGGAGGGAGGTGGTGGAAAGGAGTGGGGAGAGAGAAGAGAGAGGGTAGGAGGGTGAAGATGGGGGAAGACAGGGTAGGGAGGAAGGTGCAGGGTGAGGGAGAAGAGAGGATGGGGAGGAGGGTGCGGGGGGAGAAGTGGAGATGGAGGAGGGAGAAGAGAGGGTAGGATGGAAGGAGCGGGAGGGAGAGGGTGATAGAGGGAAGGGCTGGAGAAGGAGAAGAACGGGCGGGGACGGAGATGGGAGAGAAGAGAGAATTTAAAGGGGTCAGAAAAGAGAAAAGTAAATGGGTAAAAATTAAATGAGGAGAGGGTAGAGGAATTACTACGGATTGAGGAAAGGAGACGAGGGATGAAAGAAGAGAGAAGGAAGAATAAACCAACGGAGAAGGGGAGAAGAGACAGGAAGGCGAGAGTCGTAAACACTGAGGAAAAGACAGGGAGCAGATGAGAGAGTGCAAAATGGGAAGGAGAGGAATGATGGGAAGAAAGTGAAAATTAATGCAAAGATGAGAGACGAAGAGAGATATCAAAGAAGTGAGTTAATGTAGAGAGAGGGAGAGGGAGGGAGAGAGGGAGAGAGAGAGAGAGGAAGGAAGGAAGGAAGGAAGGAAGGAAGAGACAATTCATGCAAGGAAGGCGAGAGATAGAAGGAGATAATCAATGCAGAGCAGAGAGAAGAAAGATAACAAAGAGGCGGGAATTGATGCAAAAAGGAGAGAGAGATAGGACGGATGTACAGGAGTCACGCTCCTTTTCAACGAGTGTGTGTGGGTCGGTGGATGGCGTTGAGGTGGATGGAAAGTGGATGGCGTTGAGGTGGATGGAAAGTGGATGGCGTTGAGGTGGATGGAAAGTGGATGGCGTTGAGGTGAATGGAAAGTGGACGACGTTTGAGATGGATGGCAAGTGGATGGTTTAAGATGGATCGAAAGTGGATGAAGTTTGAGATGGATGGCAAGTGGATGGTTTAAGGTGGATCGAAAGTGGATGAAGTTCGAGGTGGGTAGACGGAGGTATAATTCCTTGGATGGTTTGGTGGAAAAGTACGCTGAATGACAAAAAAAGGAAAAAATCAAAGTAGAAGGTTGACGGATAGATGTGAACAGCAGTTGTCTTGCTGGGGTAAAGATGATGCTGTATTTGTATTGCTTACGATATTGTAGCGGGTGTCAGTCCTGTGTTACTATGAGGAGCTGCAGAGTTAGGGATGAAGAGGATGTGAATATAAAAGTGATAAGAAAAAGAAAAGGGAGAAAAGAAAAATAGAAAACAGCTGATTTCCTACTATCCATTTTTACACATCCACTGATTACTTCCTCATTTTTTTCACTCATTTCACTCACCTTCAATGATGAGACCCTAACCCCCGCTCCCCCGTCTACATGGGCGTCGTTTTAGCGTAACGTGTTAGTTACCTGTTCACGCCCACCTTGGCTATGTGGACGCGGAGATGGCTATCAGTAAGCCGTGGGCGCGAGGGCGGGCTTGGCCAAGGGGTGTTATCGAAAGTATGAGGGCGGGGTTAGGGGCCGAGGCTGGTCGATGGGCGTGGGCGTCTTGTGATTGGGATTGGGTGAGATGGAGGGGGAGGGGGAGGTAGGAGGAGCTTGGATGAATGATCGTAAGGGAACAGTGCCGGGGGGTTGATAGGGGGGGGGGTAGAGGGTGTAGAAGAAAAAAATTGGCGATTCGGAATAAGGAGTGGGTACAGGTTTGGCGGAGAAGGTGTGAGTTGAGATGAAAAAAGAACAGGGATAGTATTTAGCTAATTAGGCGCTTGCGAATGGCTAACGAGTGGCTAGTTGACATCACGATACACGGTCCACATTACTGACTGGCTCTTTGATTGAAATGAGTGGCTAGTTGACTTAATGAGAGGCTAGTTTCCTTACTGATTATCTTTTGAATAAGGTGGCCAGTTGAACTAGTGAGAGACTACTTGACTAATGTAGCGAGTCGCCAGTTGTACTAAGTGAACGGCTAGTAGACTTAGCTTGTTGATTTAATGATGGATAGTAGACTGAGTTGCAAATTGGATTAGTGGGTGACTAGTTGAATTAGTCCCTCGTCAGATTAATGTTAGTTCAGCAGTTAGGTCACTCGAAAATGAGCCACAGCTCTTAAAAAAGAAAGAAGAAGAAGAAGAAGAAGAAAAAAAAAATATAGATATAGATATAAATATAAATATAAATTAAATATATATATATATATATATATATATATATATATATATATATATATATATATATATATATATATACATATATACACACACACACATACACATTTCATTGTATCCAAAATCGAAATGCATTTAGCATCAAGTACACACATCGGGAATAGATTCTGCTCTCTGGAAATAGATCAAACATTCATTCCTGCAAGAGAAAAGATGCATTGCACGTCTAATGTAGATTGGACTCGATGCACATTAGAGGCAAGAAGGAAGTCACTCCACACCAACATGAGCTGAAGTGACGAGTCATCTTGGGTCGACATGATATATTTCCCCTGACAGTTCAATCAAGTGAAAATTACAGCATTGCGACTGATCGTGTTAAGATCTCCCAGAAAAAAATGAAGAATTCTAGATTATTACCAAAACGGATTTTAGAAAATGATAAAAACAAAATAGATGAAACTTAAAAGGCCGCGCAGATGTTCCGTTTAAGCGACAACCATTACAAGACGCAGAATCCTCACTTCATTCATCTCAACTTCTGTGTCATGTCATTGAGAAAGTTTTACGTGCCGAACTAATTCACAAATATCTAAAGGAAAACTAATCTGAGATGAGATCGTGATATAAAGTTTATCTTATTTTCTCTTTTAATGTCAAGTGTTATTATTATTTTTGTTTTTGTTTTGTTTAACCTATCTTTTTTCTATTATTTTCCTTTCTTTGTGACTGATTTAGTTTTTCCCTTTCGGTCATCGTTACTGTGTTTGCTTTATATCATTGTCATTATTTTTATAGAATGTTTTAGTGTCAGAGAGTCAGAGAGAGAGTCAGCGAGTCAGAGAGAGAAAGAGTGAGTGAGTGAGTGAGTGAGTCAGAGAGTCAGAGAGTCAGAGAGAGAGAGAGAGAGAGAGGAAGAGAGAGAGAGAGAGAGAGAGGAAGAGAGAGAGAGAGAGAGAGAGGAAGAGAGAGAGAGAGAGAGAGAGGAAGAGAGGAAGAGAGAGAGGAAGAGAGAGAGGAAAGAGAGAGAGAGAGAGGAAGAGAGAGAGAGAGAGAGAGAGGAAGAGAGAGAGAGAGAGAGAGGAAGAGAGAGAGAGAGAGAGAGGAAGAAGAGAGAGAGAGAGAGAGGAAGAGGAGAGAGAGAGAGAGAGGAAAGAGAGGAAGAGAGAGAGAGAGAGAGAGAGGATGAGAGAGAGAGAGAGAGAGAGAGAAGAGAGAGAGAGAGAGAGGAAGAGAGAGAGAGAGAGAGAGAGAGAGAGAGAGAGAGAGAGAGAGGAGAGAGAGAGAGAGAGAGAGAGAGAGAGAGAGAGAGAGAGAGAGAGAGAGAGAGAGAGAGAGAGGGAGAGAGAGAGAGAGGGTGCCCACTCACAGTCGCCTAACGGGACCATCCCCCCTCCCCTCCCCGCCCTACAACCGTAGCCCTCTCGGGAACCTGCTGGTCTGGCCGTACACACCACCCTCGATCTCCCTGGCCCGCTCTGCCCTCTGGCGCGCGCACTCACACGAGCATGTATGTACGTTTTGGCCGGCGCGCTTGCTCTCATGCTGGGGGGAATTTCCTGAGGATGTTGGTTTGATAACCTGTTGAGTCACAAAGTCAGTCACTCTTTTGCCGTACAGACAGAATTGTAGTAAGTAGCCCTATGTAACCGTGTCTGCATGCACACGCACATGCACATATACACGGAGGGAAAAGCACACGCGCGCGCACACACACACAAACGCAAATACACGCACACACACAAGCGGGGTTATTGTACACAGCGCCGAGTGGAGCACCGAGTCAAAACAGTGTTATACATTGGGTAAGACTTCTTTAAGCAAGGCATCGTGCATCGACTCCCCCTCCCCCGCCCCTCCCCCCACCCTCACCGCAGGGCAGGTACTCACCGACCGACCGAAGCGATCTTACTCATGGCCCCACGCTTCCTCACCTGTCTCGGTCGGCCTACTCATGGACCATGAGTTTGTGTGTGTGTGTGTGTGTGTGTGTGTGTGTGTGTGTGTGTGTGTGTGTGTGTGTGTGTGTGTGTGTGTGTGTGTGTGTGAGCCCGTGCAGAGCCAATCGTTTACATGGGCGTATCATAACAAGTCTTGCGTTGGTGAAATGGGCGATGACTGAGTTGATGACTGAGTGTCTGTAGTAGCGTAAGCGTGTGTCTGTCGCATCAGCTCGCTATGTGTGCGTTTGTGTGCGTGCGAAGGGACACGCCAACGTGCGTGTGCTGCGTGTGGAATGTCACAGTGCGGCCGCCACTATCGGTGCCCCGGGCTTCTTCTCCAGTCCAGGGCACCTACCCCCTTCCCCCCGCCCTCCTCCCCCTCTCCAAGGTACCTGCTGCTCCCGCTGCCTCTGTTACCCCCTTCCTCTGCCCCTCCACCCCCCCCCCCCGGCCCTCCCACCCTGCCTCGCTCAAAACACCCAGTTCACCGGCCACTCGGTTCTGTTTCCTTATTTCGAAGGCGAGGTGTCAGAATCACTCGCCAGTATTCTTAATATCATTATTTATTTATTTATTTCATCTCTTGGGAGTTGTGACATTTGTTTATTCATTTATTTATTTTTTTTTTTTGGGGGGGGGAGGGGACGTCGGAATTCTCACGTCGGTCATTTTTTCCATATATGGTCTTGTCCAGCGTATTCTCTAAGGTGATGCCACCTCTTGAGGCATTGTGCTGTCACTCTGCCTTTCTCTATCAACCCTCCCTTCTATCTGCTGGTTTTATTTATTCTCTCTCTCTCTCTCTCTCTCTCTCTCTCTCTCTCTCTCTCTCTCTCTCTCTCTCTCTCTCTATTTCCTTCTCCTTCCTTCTATTCATCTCCCACCACATTTAGTTCCTTCATTCATTAATTCCCAGTCCACCAATCTTTCCCCCTCTCTCTCCTCCATCGCCTCCCCCTTCCCCATTTTTGCTTTAAAATAAAATCTTATAAACATAAAATAAAAAAACAACAACAGCATGTTCTTAGGACACAGTGGACCGTATTAGAAGCTCCTTTATTGCATACAAAAAGAAAAGAAAGATGAGAAAAGGAAGAGGAAGAAGAAGAAGAAGAAGAAAAAGAGATAGAAGAAGAAGAAGAAGAAGAAGAGGAGGAGGAGGAGAGTGAGGAGTAGAAGTATTAGAAAAAAAGAGAGGAAGAAGAAAATAGAGAACACCACTGCTTCTCACACCAGGCATCGAAGCCAAGTAGCCGCGTTGATGTTCAAAGCCGTCGTTTTGAAGTTCGAGATGCTACGCGTTACGTCACTCTTTCCGTGGACAATGGGAGGTTGTGGGAGTGCTTTGCCTCTGGGTGGAGGTGGGAGAGGAAGAGGAAGGAGGGAGAGAGGGGATGCGGGAGGAAAGGAAGGAGGGAGGGAGGGATGAGGTGGGAGAGGAGGGAGGGAGGGAGGGATGAGGTGGGAGAGGAGGGAGGGAGGGAAAGAGGAAGGAAGGAAGGAATGGGAAAAGATGGGAGGACTGGAGAAGAGAAGGGAAGGAGGAAGGTAAGGAGGGAGGTGGGAAAGAGGGATGAGGTGGGAGAGGAAGAAGGGAGGGAAGTAGGGATGAAGTGGGAGAGGAAGGAGGGAGAAAGAGAGAGGAAAGGAGGAAGGGAGGGAAGGCTGAGGTGGGAAAGGAGGGAAAGTGTGTGGGAGGAAAGGAGGAAGAGAGGGAGTGAGGAAGGTAAGAAGGAGGAAGGAAAGAATAGAAAAAAGAAGGGAGGAATGGTGAAAAGAAGGGATGGAAAGGGGAAGGGGGGAGGGAAGGAGGAAGGCGGGAGGTAGAGAGGAAGGAAGGAAGGGAGAGAGGAAGGGAGGGAGAGAATAGAAGGTGCGCAATGCATTCAAAGCGAGAAAAATGCTTGACTGTGTCTTTTTGGGATTGTGTGTTTAAGTTTCCGAGTTTGTTTTATTCCGTACTCTCTCTTTCGCCCCCACATTCCCCTCCCTCTCTTTCGTTCTTTCTCCCCCCCCCCCCCTCTCTCTCTCTCTCTCTCTCTCTCTCTCTCTCTCTCTCTCTCTCTCTCTCTCTCTCTCTCTCTCTCTCTCTCTCTCTCTCTCTCTCTCTCTCAGATACGCAGTAACACGAATTAGAGCAAATGAATGAAGAACTGAATTCAGAAATAAATAGATTAATTAATGAATAGGTTAGTGAGATAATGAATAAGGATGTATGCAATTGATCGTATAAGGATGTGATTAATTGCGTAAAAGAAATATAAGATGGTGAATAAAAGAATACGATGATTAATGAATGAAATATAAGATAATTGATGAGTGAAAGTGTAAGAGTATTAATGAATGAAAGTATAAGATAATTGATTAATGAAATATAAGATATTTGATTAATGAAAGTATAAGATTATTGATTAACGAAATATTAGATAGTGAATGAAAGTATAAGATTATTAATTAATGAAATATAAGATGATTAATAAATTAAGGAATAAAAGTATAAATGATTATTGAATGAAAGTATAAGCTAATGAATAAGCGAATAAATGAATAAAACCACAATGAAATAGAGAGGTAAACGAGGAAGCAAATATCCAAATAACAGGCAAGTGGACCGGAAACGGTGTCCTCAGCGGCGCCTCGGGGCAGGAATCGCTAATTGTTTTCTGACGCCCCTTAACCCTTAACCTAATTGAGACGGCCTTGCCTTCTCCTTCTCTTGCCCTTACCCCTTTCTTTTGCCTTGGGGTTTCCCTCTTCCCTCTCCTTTTGCCTTGGTTTTTACCTCATCCCTCTCCTCCTCTTCCCTTTACCCCCTCCTTCTCTTTTTGTTTTCGTTTTTTCTCTTCTTTTCAATCTTGTTCCTTACTCGCTTTCCCTTTTAGCCTTTACCCCCTCTCCCTTCTCTAACTCTTCCTCCTCTATCTATTTCTTGTCCCTCCCCTTGCCCTTTACCTGTTCCTCCTATCCCCTTCTCTCACTCATTCCCCTGTCTCCTTCTCTCACCCTTTCGCCTTGTTTCCTCTCAACCTTTCCCCTATCCCCTTCTCTCCCCCTTTCCCCATATCCCCCTTTCTCACCCTCGCTCCCTATCCCTGCTATTACCCGTTACCCCCTCCCTATCCCTCCGTCGCGCCCCTAATGCCCTGTCATCCGGTTGACCACAGGAGGTCGCACAAGGAGGTATAAGGTAGGGCAGCACACGCACACAAGCACGTTTGTGCGAAAATGACCGCACGCACGCACGCACGCACACACGCACGCACACACGCACGCACGCACGCACGCACGCACGCACGCACGCACGCACGCACCCACACACACACACACACACACACACACACACACACACACACACACACACACACACACACACACACACACACACACACACACACACACACATACATACATATATGAAAATGATAATGATAATAGTAATGATAATAATGATAGTAATAATAGTAATTCCATTAATAACTATAATGATAGTAGCAATAATAACAGTAAGGCTGAACATGCGAGAAAACGACGGAGAAAAAACGAAAATGATAATGATAATAATAACAATGATAATAACAGTAATAACACTACGACGTGCCCTGGAAAAAGGACCATCCCCTATCCGATCGCGGTTTCCGTCGTCGAGCGATCTGGTTCGCGTTCAGGGTCGTGCCCGAGAAGAAAGGTGAGATTGGCGGCTCCGGAAAGGCCTGTGGGTGGGAAGGATAGGCTGGCCGAGAGAGGATTCCGGTTGAGGTATTCCGTATCGTGGTTGGAGTCTCAAGGGGCGGGGGAGGGGAAGGGGGGCACCGGGGTTTGATTTTTCCTTCGGTTGTGTATTTTTTTTCACAGAGTATAAGCTTTCTTCCAGTTGGGCATCGATTTTATTGATTTTATTTTATTTGTTTATTTATTTATTTATTTATTTATTATTTGTAATGTGTTAGGAATGTAAATGTACTTACGTAATTTTGTAGTTTTGTCTTTGTGTGTTGTGTAGTATTGTGTGATATCATTATCTTAGTTATTTGTCTGTTTCCATGTTTATTCACTTTTATTGGTGAGGGCGAAGAAGAGGAAGAAAGGAAAGGAGCAAGAATAAGCGATGAAGAATAGAGAGGAAGAATAAGAATTGGAAAGGTAAGGTATTAAAAAACTACGAAAATGGGGAAGAAGAAAATAAAGATTAGGAGGAAAAAGAATAAGAGTGGGAAAAGAAAATGGCGAAGGAAGAATGAGGAAAGGAGGTGTAGGAAGAGAAAGGGAAGGATGGGGAAGAGACGAAGAAACGACAAGGAATGAGGAGGGAAAAATATAAAGAGAGCGAAGAAGAGGAAGAATGAAATTAAGAAGGAAGGAGGAAGAATGAAATTAGGAAGGAAGGAGGAAGAACAGAAAGAAAAAAGAGAAGGAAGTGAATATTCAGACGAAGAAAATCAGTAGAAAACAGAGAAAGAGAGAGAGAAAAGTGAACATCCAGACGAAGAAAACGAAAGAAGATAAGTAGAAAACAGAGAAAAAGGGGAAGAGAATGGAAGAGACGCGAAGACAGAGCAGAGCCGCGGGGCGTGAGTGCCGGGCTGTGCCACATGTACTCCTCTGTGCTTCCCATTCATCACGAAGACAGCGGCAACATGTAGGACTTGTGTTTTCTTTGGGGGGGAGGGGGAGGGGGGTGGGCGAAGGTGGTACTTTACGGAGGTTATAAATGGTTAGGAGGAGGTAGGGGAGAGGATGGGGTGGGGGGTTGGGGATAAGGGCGAGGAGGTGGTTAGGGGTTGGGGTTGCAAGGGGTGGGGAGGGAGGGAGCGGTGAGATGAGGGCGAGCAGGAAAGAAGGTGGAGAGGTGTGGGGTTACGATGGGAGGGTGGGGGAGGCGAGGAGGGAAACTGGAGTTGGGGTGAGAGTAAAGGAAATAGGGAGGCGGAGGTGTAAGGTTAGAATGGGAGGTGAGGTGAGGGCGAAGGGGATGTGGGGTAGGTTTGGTGGGGGATTGGAGTGAGAAGGGGGTTGGGGAAGGGAGGTAGGGGTTGGAGTGGGAGGGGGTGGAAAAGGGAGGTAGAGGTTAGCGTGGAAGAAGGTGGGGAAAGGAGGTAGGTGTTGGAGTGGGTGGGGAAGGTGCTTAAGGGGAGGGGAGGAGTCTGGGTGAGGTAGGAGCCTCCCCTGTGTCACTCATAAACGATATCTAAGCATTTTTTTAAATTCGCAGATATCAGACCAAACTCTGGTCTCTGTAAGGGAACAAAGCGTTATCTTTTACTCTTGCTATTAAACTTCGACAGACATCACAGCGGAAGTTTACAGTGGAGGGTTGTCGCTTGTCATGAAAGGAGTCGAGTTTCCTTCAAATTGTCGAAAACTGTGAACTTGCGATTTCTCTGTGTTTCCTGTTCTCGTTTATAAAGAGGGAAACGGTGCGCGGCCTAATGCGGATTTTACACGCACACATACGCACATGCATAGGCATACGCAAACACCTACGCACTCTTGTACACACAGAGAGACACAAGCACGCACACATAGAGATTTTATATTTTATAACTAGTTTACTTTCACTTCCCACAGTTACGCACTTACGCACTGTCTTCCAATGGGTGATGCTGTGCAGGTCACACGCACATCTTACGCTTTGATCTTGTGTATTTTTGGTTGAAGAATTTTAACTTTGTTTCGTTCTCTCTCTCTCTCTGTATGTATCTATATATATGAACACAAGCACAAACACAATAACACAATTCTCATTTTGGTTGTTATCATTTTCACACACACGCACATGCACACACACACACACACGCACATACACACACACACATCTTTCCCTCGATCCCTCCCCCCCTCTCCCACCAACATCGTACCCGAGACACAAAAACTCTCGCACACCTTTACCCGAGTTATCGCACCGCAAACAGAAAACGGAGCTGGTGCCCTTCTACCTCCAGACGGCAGCCTCAGTCGTCACAGGGAGATCCTCAAGGAGCCGGCGTTTCCTAAGGAGCTCTTTGTCCCTCTTAAGATCACCCTTGGGACTTGCTACTTGACCTTATATCCCGAATCCCTTAAGGGTGATAAAACCACTTAGGGGAAAGTTATTAGTGAGTTAGCAGGGAAGATAATAAATGCACTTGGTGAGGATTTATTGGCGAGTTCAGAATAAAGATTAAAGGAGGAGTGGCGGGGACCGGTGAGTAGTGGCCGAGGATGAACGATGATAAATAAAGCGAAGAGAGAGATGTGAGAAAGAAGAGTAGAGGGGAAGGGATAGTTGGATTGATGAGTAAGTACAGGTTTATGGTAAATAGGGTTAATTTTGCACTATCACTCACCTCTTCCTCATCCCCTTTACCACTCCCGCTTCTTCTTCTCCTCTCTCCCTATAATTTTCCTCTCATTCTTTTTCCCCTCCCCCTCCCCTCTCCTCCCTAGAACCCTTTCCCCCTTTCCATCTTCCGCTTCCCTTTTCCCTCCCTTCTCCCTCCTACCCCCTTTCTCAGTCCTTATCTCTCTCTCTCACTACCCACCAATCCCTATTTCTTAATCCCTGTTCCACTCTCTATTCCTTTTCCTCCAGAATGTACACACACACACACACGCACACACACACACACACACACTCACACACACATACGCGCCCGCGCGCACACACACACACAGCAACCGGATCACAACAGACGACAGTTTAGCAACGACTCATCCCCTGAGCAAGACACATCGACGAAGGAATTCGGAAAGCGAGACATCCTCAAAGACTCGTTAATGAAATACTGTTATGACGTGATATCGACGCGATAAGGTTATGAACGGTCGAAACGGTTTGTAGCGTCGGTGACCACGTTGAACTTGGGCGGTGTTCTAGTGATGAGACGGGGATGTTGGCGGAATGGGAGGTGTGGTGATGGTTGTGGTGCTGGAGGAATGTGATATGATATAGAAAGCGTTACAGTGATATAAGATGAATGATTTGTTGCTGTGGGAGGTGGTGGTGTATTAATCTATCAAAAGGTAAAAATTATATGATTATCTGTCTGGGCGATTGTCTATTATGGCTTCAACGTATATAGCACACTAACGAATCGACAGCGAAATACCTTGCGAAAACGAAAGAGAAAAGGCAAATTGTATACATGAAGTTCAGCAAAGTCTCTGCGTGGGTCAAACGGACCATCACGTAGGGGAATTCTCGAAGCCCTTACAAAGGTCACCAAGACAAAGGCTCAGGATGAGGTCATGAAAATGATAAGAAAAACCGCGAGGATGAGATCATCCCAGTCATCCCTCGAAAAAAGAATAGTAGTATATATAGCGGTATATGCATATATTTTTTTGCGAGATCTTGGATAGTGGTCTAACCGAGAATATTGTGATAGAACAGTATTAAAAGAAAAATGAGATGAAATAGATAAGAATATAAACACGAAAGTAAGGTATAAAAAGTGATGAAAAACAAGAGAAGAAAGTTTTGGTTTGTATGACTGTTTCAAAAGAAAACCAAGAAAAAATTATAACAAAAAACAAGAAAAAGAAAACTGCTTAGTATTTGATATGATCCAAAGAACAGCGCAAGAAAAGCAAGGCAGAGCCTTCACCTACTCTATAATAATCATTATGAAGAAATAAAAATTTGCAGAAATGATATACAATTACAGAATATTAAAACGCCAAGGAAAAGAAAGTGTAGGTTCGCACGACTAAATTTTGAGTGGGTCAGTAGACTAGCAGGTGTGATGTCATGGGGGGAGGGGTGGAGGATATGGGGGGAGGGGAGATAACCGCAACAGACAAGCACTGTGGTCAGCGGAGGACATTAATTTACTTAAGCTGGTTTCCAGTGCAGCAGGACATACAAAGAGATTTTTTTCTTTTTCTTTTTTGCGGTCGGGAAATTGGTTAGTTTACGTTGTGGTTGTTAGAAAAAATAATGAAGAGACATTATTATGATTATTTTCTTTCTTTCTCGTAGTTCAGACTCGGGGGCTTATGGGATTTCACTTTTTCTCTGACGTTGGGAATGACAGGTGGGCAGACTTATATTTCTTCGACGGAGATCTTGCCTAAAGGGTTTCGTGTATCGATTTCGAGTAGGTTGCACGGTCACGCTCTTTGGGTATTGATAGGCGAATGTGTATACTTTGCAGATGAAGTCGTAAATACAAGGGCTAAACCTCGTACTTACATGTTATGTTGTCCTATCTGTCTCTGGTCTGTGTCTAAATGTCTTCTTGTCTATCTGTTTGACTGTTCACACACACACACCAATACGATTTTTTCATTGCTAATTATGGTACTATATTTTGTCTTATATTTCGAATCAATGACCTTTGCAAAAAAAAAATCTTTATTGAATGGAATGAAACACATAAATAATAACAGAGGAACACTACTGTAATTGCGTGCCGTTTTATCTCTGTTCAATTATTATCATCCGTATTTCGGTTCATCTTTGATATTCACTTTTTTCCGTTCATTATTCCGTTCATATCTAATATCTCATTGCTTTTTATCCGTTCATCATTTAGTTCATCTTTATTATATACTTCATTGTTTTTCCCCTTATTCACTGCCCTGCGTTTGCTGTAGTTCGTATCCAATGCCAAGTTTCCCACAATCGTTCATGAACGTGTTTGACGGTCGCTGTCAAGAGGTATATACTTCCTGGATACCCGATTCGCGTTTGGTGTTTCGGGTTAGGTATTGCTATGTCGGATCTTGTATCTTGTAACGAGGTGTTTGTTTATTCTCGGCTCCGTCTGTAGGTTTGCAGGAATGTGTGTGTGTAGGGGGGGGGGGATTAAAATATTTTTGCTTGTGTTGGTGTTGTATGCATGTTTTTCTGAGGGTGTTGTGTGTGTGCTCGTTCGTGCGTTTTTGTGCATTTGTGTGATTTTCCATATTTATGTATGTACGTTTGCGCTTCAGTATAGTATAATAGCCATACGGATGGAAGAAATTAAAGGCATTCCTAAAACGAAACAAAACAAATAACTGCCGCTTGAATGTCTCCGGAATGCAGTAAGCAACACCTAACACCACTACCCCCTCATCACCCCCCCCCCCCTTCGATATAATAAGGTGGTGTGTAAAGGGTGGTCGAGTTGAGGTTGGACGTGGCGTGGTAGAGACCCCACATATGTTGCTGCGGTCTCACATATTTGTCATCGTGTCCGCTGTAACGCGTTGGCGATGTCGGCTCAACGCAGGGGAAGCCAAATGCACGCACGCACACACACACGCAAAGACATGTGTATTGTGACATAGTGTTTGCTTGCATGTGGCTGTGAATGGCGTCTGGGCGGGTGTTTATGTGCCGCGCGTGGTTACCCGTGTTTGTATATCTGTGATCGTGCATGTGTGTATGTGTACGTGCGTGCGTGTACACGTGGACCTACCCACACGTGTCGGTCACAGCGGAATGAAAATAAACCGCTGGCACTGACCGAGGCACTTTCAGGTGATCTGTTTTGTTGTTGTTTTTTGTTGTTCTGGAGAAGGAAGGACAAGACTGGGCGTGCGGGCTTGCATGGATACCACGATCTGCTGTGACTTTTCATGAATGACCGTGTGTCAGTCGTTTCCGGTGTCAGATGGTCATCACTGCGCCCTTGAACGTTTGTTTATTTGTGTACTTGAATTTTGTATAGTACGTTTATTGCTTTTATTTTGCTTATCCTCACTTATCCTCATTATAATCACTTCCATTCTAGTAATCATCGCCGTTATCAACTTTCACATCACATGCAAATTTATATTTTTTACGCTTTTATCTTCAATATCTCATCCCCTTTCATCATCTAGCCCACCTCCACTTCTCCCCACTCCTCTCGTAACTAATCTTCCAGTCGTATTTGATAAATTGCCACTTACAATTATATCTGTAACTACTCACTTCAACCATGGCCTCGATGGCGCAGTAGGCAGCGCGTGAGTCTCATAATCTCAAGGTCGTGAGTTCGATCCTCACTCGGGGCAACTTGTTTTGGGTTCATTACGTTCGAAGCCACGCAAAAATCAAGCCACGCGAAAACATTTCCCATGCCGGGAATCGAACCCGGGCCTCCTGGGTGAAAGCCAGGTATCCTAGCCACTAGACCACATGGGATTGTAGAAGCGCATTGTATAGTTACCAATTTCCTGCTGTGGAAACGTATATCAGCTCATGTGTTTACTCGTGGGAAAGACTTACGCATATGCACGTATGTGCAGATACACATTCACTCATATGCATGTTTGTTTTTGTCTATATAAATATATGTCCATCTATCCAACACACACACACACACACACACACACACACACACACACACACACACACACACACACACACACACACACACACACACACACACACACACACACACACATATATATATACATATGAATAACGTGATATCTATATACTATGTATATGTATATTTGTCTGTATACACACACACACACACACACACACACACACACACACACACACACACTCACACACACACACACACACACACACACACACACACACACACACACACACACACACACACACACACACACACGCACACGCACACACATACACACACACACACACACACACACACACACACACACACACACACACACACACATATATACATATGAATAACGTGATATCTATGTACTATGTATATGTATATTTGTCTGTATACATACATTCATACATATTTCATATATATGTGTGTGTGTGGGTGTGTTGCCAAACGGTTCACACACGAGGACATTAACACCGCTCGCGCACCCTCGTCTCGTCTCCGAAATGCCTGAGAGGCTCATCATGCACTGTCTGCTTTCATGATGAAGTGAACGGCATTTAGAGAACGCCGACACTTTCATTTCTCATCTGCAATGATGACGCTTTTCTTTAGTGCTTTTTCATTGTGACTGTAATAAAACCTGCAATAGCTGCAATGATTTCAGCTGAAATTGAATATTGGAAAGCACATTTTCTTCATAAGTAATATGCTTCTACGGATCAGAAGCAGACGCAGCTGGTACAAGGAAGTGGCCCGGCTGACAGTCGCTACAGGATACAGCGCGAAACCAGGGAATATGAATAAGGCGTTTGCGACGGCGTGGCGTGGCAGCTACATTCCCAATGTGTTTCTTGCATGTATACACATTTCCTCATGTATATATATACATGTTTTGTATATAAATGTATGTATATACAGACATCTAGACACACGCACACGCACACGCACACGCACACGCACACGCACACGCACACGCACACGCACACGAACACGAACACGAACACGAACACGCACACCCACACCCACACCCACACACACACACACACACACACACACACACACACACACACACACACACACACACACACACACACACACACACACACACACACACACACACACACACACACAACTGAACTACAATTGTCAGCGCATTTTATGTATAAGCATAAGTATAAGTATACTTACACATAGACACATACACACACACGTACATATGTAAAGGAGACTTACGATTTAAGATGTTTCGGTAATACTTTCATCCTTCACAAATGCCGATAATAGAGAGTTCTTCCCCTACTCATCCGCGCGAGACTAACAGTAACAACATTGAGTGCAAGCTGGGGTTCTCGAGACACTTGAAAACATTTCCCATGCCGGGAATCGAACCCGGGCCTCCTGGGTGAAAGCCAGGTATCCTAGCCACTAGACAACGTGGGAGTGTTGGCATTAGGGGCATGGTACAAGAAAAATGAAATAGCTTGTTTCCATTATACACTTGACTACATGGGGTTTTGCAAGATAATAGGAAACCAATTGTAATTAGCATGTTTATGTTAAATAATTATATATATATTTATATATATATTTTGATATACATGCGGCACAAAATATATTTTTAGGATTGTCTTAAACTAAATATCAATTCGTCCCTCATTCTCTCTTCCTCCCCTTCCCTTTCTTACTCCCTCTTCCTTTCCCTCCTCAATTTCCTCTTCCTCTTTTTCTACACTTTCCTTCCCTCTTCTTCTCCATTCTCTGTTCATCCCCATTCCCCTTTTCTTCCCCTCTCCCTCCCTCTTTCAAGTGTCTCAGAAGTCCCTGCTCGTATTAACCTGGTATTTGGACACCAGAAGAGGAACTAACAAAGTCTAGGATGGATTGATGCACAAAGACTTTTGTATTCATATATGTGCGTACATTCT
>NC_091557.1:28767989-28770489 GCF_042767895.1 Penaeus vannamei
TGTAAATAACGAGCAGTTTATTGATGAAAATGTTTCATGCTGCCAAAATGCTGTTAAAAGGAAAATGAATTTTATATTGTGATTTACTCTTTATATGTTTATATATGAATACAATTAAGATAACGTGTTTGTCATTTGCCTAATTATAGCCCGCGTCACCAGTGCGTGAGAAAATTCCCAGTAATTCGTGGTTGTTGGCATTAGCAGTAGTTTTCTCTTCCCTTTTTAATATATTTTATTTCTGAAAGCAGCTTTCTTCCCCAGCGGAGGGGAATAAACCTTGACATCTTTCATGTGTGAGAATGGGTTTTGAAACAACTGAAAAAAAATACTAGAGGAGAGAGGAAAAAGAACGAGAGAGAAATTGATTTGATTTGATAAAAAAAAAAAAAAATACAGAGCAATTTACAAGCCATGTTAAAAAGGTCAAGGAAAGATGTCCAAGCATCTACCCAATCTGACTGAACTTATAATGACTTAAGGGCCAAAGTCAAACATTAAATATATATGCCTGAAGGGCTTCACCTTAGTGTTCGCCTTACTCGTTAACCATCTAATAACTGAAAACACATGTATTTTTATATATATAGAGAGAGAAAAATTACATTTGAACTCACCCAAATAACCGAACCACAAATTAGAGGTTACTGGAATTCGATTCAGATTGATTTTATCACTCAATGAAGGAGAGCAAAAAAATCGACTTTTATTGGCCATTACGCATCATTCACTCACTTATCGATCGCTTGAAAATCGTGACTGGCAGATTGCTCGGCTCTTCTTGAAGTCAGGCAACTGTGTTTCTTTTTTTTTCTTCTTCTTCTTTCATTCTTCCTTCTCTTCTGAAGTAAGGTTTAAGAGAAAAGAAGGAAGGCGAAGTCGTAAGAAGCGCGTTTGTAAAGTTAGTGACTGCATTCATGTGTTTCTGTTTGTTAGTATCTGTCTATCTATCCCTTTATATATCTGTTTGTATGTGTATATGTATATATATATATATATATATATATATATATATATATTAACACACACACACACACACACACACACACACACACACACACACACACACACACACACACACACACACACACACACACACATATATATATATATATATATATATATTTGTGTGTGTGCGTATTTATATTTCATAATGATAAGTGTGTGTATGTGTGTGCAGGTATGTGTGTATGTTTGTGTGCATGTGTTTATATATGTGTGAGTGTAGGTATGTGTGCATGTTTGTGTGTATGTGTTCATGCATGTGTGTTCATACGCGCATGTGCTCCAAAGTAAAATTCTCGTGAATGATTTAAAGTCACCATTGATCAATGAAATCACAAATGCGCCCATGCATATGTACAAACCTACACATACAGACACCCAATAGATACACGCAACCGGAACATCTACACACCCGCAAACCTCCCATGCGCTGAACGGTGTCAATACAAAGATACAAAAAGTAGAATCAACGAATCTGACAAATGAATAGAAGAATCAATAGCGTCACAGCGAGACCTTGAAATGGAACAATAGATCAATAAAGGCTTGAGGTGCGCCATTGTGAGACATGTTGACGAAAGCAGCTCGAGGAGGTAGGCCTACCTCGACATATTTACTCCTTGGGCCTACCCACGTGGTCTCAGTATCAGGGAAGGATGAAACAAACTCGATATAAAAAATGTAGCTATTTTAGACGCTTTCGGTTAAAGTTACAGAGAGACAGAGAGTGTGTGTATATAAGAAAGAGTAAGAGCGAGAGAGAGAAGAGAAGAAGAAAACGCTAGATGTTATAGTGAGATCTCTAAAACTAGCTTGCGATTCTGGTTATCTTAGAGCAGGAGAACTTTGCCTTATATGGATCGGGGTAGAATGCGTCTCTAGCTCTTTCAGGATGCAGGCGCTGCCCCGTCGCGAAGTGCGTGGGCTGTTCGGTGATTTGACGTTGCAATAGTCGGCTGTGTTAGGCCTATGTGTGAAGTTGAAAGGGTGGTTGTATTCCTTCCTCTATAACTTTCACAACTACAGCTATCAGTACTTATATATACTATGCAGTCCTTTTTTGTTACAGTTAATACAACTCTATTACTTTATGGTATCATTTAGAATTCTAGTCTGCTGTTTACCACAAACACCAATGCATCTCCTATTAGTATTACTACCGCTATTGATATCACTGTTAATACCGCTGCCACCATTAGTACTACTGATAAGATCACCGCAATCACTTCAACTCAACTACATTTATCATTACTTCTACTACTACTACACCAATTACAATTACTTATACTTACGCTACGATGTCCACCACTATTATCACACGTACCTTCCAACAACAAGCCACAGAGGTACAAAGAATACGACTGCTTCCCTTTTAGAATCTGACCGTAGTAAAATCGCCTCAGACTCTGCCATTCATTGCGTCTCTCTCCCGAGCTCGCAGAGGGCGCTCATGGGGTCCCGGCGATAATTATTTAGGCCTCCTCTGCTTACTTGT
>NC_091557.1:28785489-28787989 GCF_042767895.1 Penaeus vannamei
TTTCCTCTTCTCCGTCTTGTTTCTTCTCCTTCGTCCGAGTCTTTCTCATTTTCTTGTATTTTCTCTTCTTCATCTTTTTATTATTATTCCTTCTTCTCCTCCTCTTCTTTTTTTTCATCATCTTCTTCTTCCTCTTTCTTTGCCCACGTCTCCCTTGTCTTCATCCTTCCCCTCCTCCACCTACTTCTTCTTACTCTTCTTCCCTTCCCCCTCCTCCTCCTCCTTTTCTCCATCCTCCCCCTCCTCTTCTTCCTCCTCCTACTCCTCCTTTTCTCCATTCTTCCCCTCCTCCTCCTCCTTTTCCTCCGTCCTCCTTCTCTGCATCCTCCTCCTCCTCCTCCTCCTCCACCTATTTCTCCTCCTCCTCCTTCTTCGTCTTCTACCGCACTGCAAATCATTGCTCGTGACCTTTGACCTTCCCCCCCGGCCGCCCAGTGCCCGGTGTCGCCACAAGGAAGGCGGGAAGTCTTTGTTATGGATGATTATTTGTTATTATTTGGTTTTATTACCAGTTTCTGTTATTGTGATTATTGTTGTTGTTATTACCGCTGTTGCTTTGCTGTTGTTGTCATGTGTTGCTCTTTTTTTCGTTGTTTCTTTTGCACTTTCTGCTGTTGCAAATATTGTAAGATGTTCGTTTATTTGTCTTCCTCTTCTTTCTTCTTCTCTCTTACCCTCCATCCCTCTTTCTCTTGTCCCTCCCTTCTCTCCTTTCTCATCCCTTCTCTCTTTATTCCTCCCTCCCTCCCCCCTGCCTTTAGTAACGCACAAACCTCTCATCCCTTTCCATGCGTCCCCTTATCTCCCCCCCCCCACTTCCCCCCACCGCCCTCCCCCTCCCGACACCCCCACTACATACCAGCTTCTGAGAAGACATCTTATCATCTTCCAAGAAACCGCGCCATTTCTCACCATCTTTTGACACAGGTTTATTTATTTGTTTTTATTATTATTATTATTATTATTATTATTATTTATTATTATTTGTTTTAAGGAAAGGGAGATAGAAGAAAACGAAAGGATTAAGGAAAAGGAAATGGGGGGTGGGCGGAGTTCGAGAATAGAAAATGGGGGATGGACTTCGGGAAAAAGAAGGATGGGGATAGATTAAAATAGATTGAGAAAATGAAAGGATGTAAGGAAAAGAAGATGAGGGAATGAACATAAAGAAATTAAGAAAATGGAAATCGATATAAGAACATGAGGAATAGATGAAAGGGAAAACGGATAGAGGGAAATGAAAGGAAATAAGTTGAAAAAGAAAAATAGAAATAAAGTGGGAAAGAAGATGTCTAAAAAGAGTAGAAAAAAAATTGAAGTTATATACCATGAGAAGAGAATGAGACGAAATATGATAAAAACAACTACAACCTTCACTAGCTTTTCTCATAGTACTCGTAAAAAAAAAAACAATAATTTTCTTTTGGCACATCGATAGACTTTGAACTTTCCATGTTAACCTGACCTTGACCTTTTTTTTCTTTTACCTTTTTTCCCTCTTTTTGCACTGGAAAA
Organism: Penaeus vannamei; assembly: GCF_042767895.1. Classification (NCBI taxonomy): domain Eukaryota; kingdom Metazoa; phylum Arthropoda; class Malacostraca; order Decapoda; family Penaeidae; genus Penaeus; species Penaeus vannamei. The sequence goes on from NC_091557.1 coordinate 28,787,005, forward strand.
ACATTTACGACCTTGGCTGCATAGGTTTGAAATTACGGCATACTTATGTCTCCTTGTCTTACGTTGGGAAATGGCGTATTGTGTTCGCCGTTTCCATAGCAACAGCTGATTGCATTATTTTCTTTATTATGATTATTATGCATTGTTTTTTTTTCTTTTTCTTTTTTGAGAAGGGGAGAGAGAGGAGGCTTTTGGTAATCTGTTTTTTTTTTCTTTTTGTCTTTTATATTATTAGTAATGATTTTATTTTTTTGGTGGATATTTTCTTTTCGTTATTATTGTTGGTATAATACTAATGATAATGATGACTACTGAATGATTATAATGATAATAGTAAGAAGAGCAATAATAATAAAGTATAATAATAGCAAAGGTAATGATAATGCTGATAATGCGAGTGAAGATTCTAGTGATCATAATGCTAATGATTATAATTATGCTTGCACGAATTTCCGCATACGCACGCCCGCGCTCGTGTATGTGCGTGCGTGCCCATTGTACGTACACTGAAGAAACGGCTTCATTTGCATGTTAGCCTTGGCGGCGCTGGATCATGACGCGAGGGGAGTTGAAGTCTCCAGCTGCTACTGTCGAGCGGCCGTGTCATTTCTCGTCGTTTCTCCTTTAATTGTGGTTGGATTGTTCCTGGTGTTGTGTTTATTTCATTCTATATCATTACTGTTATTATCATGTTCATTTTATTTATATATTTTTTTATTTATTTATTTTCTTTTTTTTTATGTTTTATTTTTTATTTATTGTATTATTGTTATTATTTTTTTAGGGGGGTATTTTCGTTTTTCTTTTTTTTGAGTGTGTTTTTTTGTTTTGTTTAGTCTTGCTTTTTTGTTTGCGTTTTGGGGTTTCTTTACAATTTTATTATTATTATTATTATTTTATTTTATATATTTTTTTACTTTTCTTTCGTTTCTATTTTTATTCTTTGAATCTTCTAGTCTCATCGTAATAGTTCGTTGTTTTGTAT
>NC_091557.1:28830489-28833442 GCF_042767895.1 Penaeus vannamei
TTTTTCCTAATTTTTCTATTCCTTCTCCTTTTCTAACTCTTTTCTTCCTCTTCTTTTTCTGTCTCCCTCAGTCGCTTCCTCAAATTTCCTCCTCGTTTTCCCTTCGTCCGCGTTCTCCTCCTCCTCTCCCTCCTTCCTCAGTTACTGCTTTACCTTCTTAGTATTCTTGTTCTAGTTCTTGTCCTCTGTCTACTTCTGGGCCTTATTGATCTTTTTCCTTCAGATTTTTGCTTATTCTTATTCTTAGTATTTTTATTATTATTGTTATTATTATTATTATTATCCTTCTCTTTGGCCTCCTCTTCCTCTTCTTTCTTCTTCTTCTTCTTCTTCTTCTTCTTCTTCTTCTTCTTCTTCTTCTTCTTCTCCTCCTCCTCCTCCTCCTCCTCCTCCTCCTGCTCCTCCTCCTCCTCCTCTTCCTCCTCCTCTTCCTCCTCCCCCTGCCATTCTCCTGCCCTCCTTTTCCCATCCTCCCAGTCCTTCCCACCCTGCCGTGTGGTGCACACAGAGGGAAATTTAGAAGCAAAATAAAACAGGCAGTATGTCACAGCAAAGAATATCCGTTGTAACAACTGGATTTAATACTAAATCTTAATTCTCCCGTCCTCTTCTTGTTCTTCTTCCTCCTCCTTTATCCCCTCCCTCTTCCCTCACCACTGTTTCTTCTTCTGTCCTCTCCCCCCCTCCCCTCTTCCTTTTCTCCCAGGCCTGGCTCCCTTCTCTGTTTTTACTTTCTAACCCGCCGTGATGACATGTTTTTCTGAAGTTCCAACGTCCGGTGTACCACATCCTTAGTTACGCCCTGCAGCTCCAAAATCGTCTGGGATTCTTGATCATTGTGCCGTGAATCTTAGCTTTTCAGAGTATAATGTTGATACTTTGTGTATCCTGTAAATAATTTGGTTTCTTAAGAGGTTGAGAAGTATTGATAATTGTAGAAAAGAGAAAATGTTTGTTTATTTTCGACTCTCCTGTAAAACTAACAAAGAAAACGTAAAGAAAGAAAATGTATTTTTTCAGGGATGACTTATACAAATCGAAATATTTGTCAACTCTTACCATCTATCTTTATAAGCCTCAATTCTCTTGATATTTTTTTCACATCTCAGTTAAACAATCACATTCAACCACATTAATTTTCCTGTTTACCTTGCAGAGACATTCAGCTAGCCACCGGCGAGTGGATGAACGAATTCGTGCGCAGACCAAGCCGACGAAGAGAAAGCAAAGTTTATGTGCCCCCAGCAGATGTTGTCAAGCGATCCCTCATTAAGAGGTCATGGACTATCTCAAGTGAGTGATTGATAGGTCATCTTGTTTGTTTCCCTTCGCATGGTGAAGTAAGATTATATCGAGAAGAAACGTTTTTAGGAGGTATAGATCTCTGATGTTAAAAAATTATGAAAAAAATAAACCAAGATGTATTTCGTTGTTAATCTAAAATGAACTTGGAAAGCATTTTTGCTTGTGCTTAATAGTTACTGTTAATTTCCATTTTGTGAAAATCAGAATTTGAAAAGTACGTAGACAATAGACCAATTTAGTTGAGTTTGCCATCTTAAGGAGTCCGTTTTCTTAAAGGGACTGACTTACGAGAAGACGGGACGAGGGATCCCAAGCGATTGCCATGTAAGACCAAACTATTTTCTTGAAACCGCTTTGATGAGTGATTTTTCTCTTGATTTTGATGCAGTTTTGTGCTTGTTTTACTGATTAATGGATATGCAGTCGATGTTTATTTCTGTTTAGAGGATTGTGTCACGTTTTTTGAAAACCACCAACATGAAACTGCATGATTTATGAGATGCAAGGTAACAGTTATGATGGTGGTGTTTTGTCCCTGTTAATTGTGCTTTCTATGTTTGTGTTTGTGTTTACTTTGCATTGTTATTTTCCTTTATAATTGTTATGTGTCTTCGTGTTATTGTTACTTTTTGTCTTGATTACTTAGAATTAGTAAAAGAGGCTAAACGATGCATTTATCGATTAGAATGCCTGCATCGCCTTTACATAAGATAGCACTTGATTGGGCATGAAATTATACTATGTATATATATATCATGAATTCATGGTCATGCTGCAGTCTGCATGCATGCAATCATGATTGGTAAGATTAATTAATAGGTACTTATTAACAATGATTTAGGCTGATATTAAATTACTGGTATATTGATTGTAAAGCTTGTCTGAAATTTAGATGAAATGAATAGTGAGAATAAAAAGATATATATTAAATAAGTTCAGATCAAGGCAGGTACAAGTTAATTCTGAAAGCGACATATTTAAAATATCCTTTGTTTTGTTTTCCTGTCGTTAGTCCGCTGCCCCATTTCGCCAACATTGTGCGGTGCATTATTTTTAACGGGATTGCGATCTCATCCTGCAGAAGAGCGCCTTGACCTAACCGCCCACTCCTTTCAGGTCCTCCCACTGGAGATCGCACTTCTCCTGAGCTCCGGGCACACAGCGGCCGTCCTGTGCCCACGCCCCGCAAGGCTCCCCGCGGCCACTACGCCCCTGCCGACGAGAACGAGCCCCCGTGGGACGCCCCGCAGTACCCTCCTCGGGCAGCGCCGCCGAGGCGCTATAGCATGAGCAGCTTTGACGGCGTGCCTCCCTCCTCGCGCCACCTGAAGGGCCCCGCGCCCGCGCCTCCGCGCGCCCACTACCACGACACACGGGAGCGCAGTCCCCAAAGCCCCTTCGGCCACCACAGTCCCCTGGGCCACCACAGCCCTCAGAGGTACTCCTCGCCCGAGTCCCCGCCGGTGCCGCAGCGTCGCCGGGTGCTCCCCGACCTCCCGCCGCACTCAGGCCCGGGCCCCCTCGGCACCCCGGAGCGGCCGTCCACGCTTCCACGCAAGCTGCGAGAGCCCCGCCACAGCAGCCGTCAGTCCCCGCCCGCGCAGCTCGACCCCAACCGATTCCACTCCATGCCCCGCACCAGGACGCG
>NC_091557.1:28833942-28836442 GCF_042767895.1 Penaeus vannamei
GAGAGGAGGGACCCGTTTGAGGGGCAGGTGTACTGGCCTTGCTTCTGCCTCAGACGAAAGTGAAAGTGTCAGAAACTCTCCAAGCTGACCACCACCTCTCCGCCGCCTCCTTTCTACCTCCTCCTCCTCCTCTCTTTCTTCGTTTCGTCTTTCTGTGGTTATTATTATTTGTACTTGTTGTTGTTCTGGTTATTCTATATTTTCTCTTTGTTCTTATCTTCTTCCTTTCATTCCCTTCTCTCTCTCCTCCTCCTCCATTTTTGTGTGTGTTTTGTTTTTCATATCCTCTTGAATAACTCATTTTTTCCTATTTTCTCCCACTTCTCTTTTTCGTTGCTTCCTTCTCCGGAATTCGTCTCTTCTAACACCTCTTCTCTCTCCTCTTTCCTTTCTTATTATTTCTTATTATTCTCCAGCTCCTCTTTCTCTTCTTCTTTGCCACCAACTATCCCCATATCTCTCTTCCTCTTCCTCCTCTTCATCCACTTCCCTACCCTCCCCTCCCCCTCTTCGCCCCCCCCACCTAGGATCAGCTGTTTGGGTCGTGTGCAGAAAGATAGTTTTCGACGTTTTCGTACACGAATGGACCCTACCCTCCTGTCGCTTCCCTCCCCCTCCTCCCTTCCCCTTCCTCCCTCTCTCTACCCTCTTCTCCCTTTTTCTTTTTCATCCCTCCTTCCTCTACTCCCTCCCTCAATCTTCTCCTTCCTTCTTCCTCTTCTCCCTCCCTCTATCTCCTCCGTTCCTCCAATCTCTTCTCCTTCCCTCTTTCTTCTCTTCGTTCCCCCTTGCCTTCCCTCTCCCTCCTCCTTTTCTGCACCGCATGCCTCTTCCTACTCTCCTCCTCTTCCTCCTCCCGCTTTCTCCTTACTTCTTCCCTTCCTCCTCCCTCCCCCATGCCCTTCCTCCACCCACACCTCACTACTCACTTGCCTCCTCTTCCTGCTTCCATCTCCTCTTCCTCTCCCCTCCCCCTTTCTCGGTCCCCCCTCGTGCATCCTCCTTCTCTATCCTCCTCCCCCTCCACTCTCCACCTCCCTTCTCTCATCCTCCCCCTCTTTCTCTTCATTCTCTTTCTCTTCCTCCCTCCTTCCTCCTTCTCTTCTTGTTCTCTTCCACCCTCCCCCCTCCCCCTCCCCCTCCTCCTCCCTTTTCTGTTTCTTCCTCCTCCTCCTCTTCTTCTTCCTCCTCCTCCTCTTCTTCTACCTCCTCCCAATCTTATTTTTCTTTCTCCTCATACTCCTCTCCCTCCTTATCTTCTCCTCCTCCCCCTACCCCCACCCCATACACCCCCTCCTCCACCCGCCCGGATATGAGTTGTACACATTGTGGAATTCGTCTCAGGTGAAGTTTCTTAATCTTACCTGCTGTTTTGTACCCGTTCCTGCTGCCTGCTGCCGCTGACCCGCCCGCTCGCCTCGCCTGCTCCTGCTCGGTCTCTTGGCCTGGGTTATGCTGTTGTTTCTGTTGCTGTGGAGGTTGTTATTGTCGTTTCATTGTTCTATTCGCGGTATGGTTATTACTGGAATGATATTGGCAATGAGAATAACAGCTGTAATATTGAGTTAATTTACTATCACAGTTATTAGTTGCTGTTATCATTTTTGTTATTTTCACTGGTATTATTTGTATGGGTGTCAGTGTTACCTTTATTATTTTCATCGTTGTAATTATTGCCGTTATGGTTATCTTAATCTCTTGAAGGCTACCCTCTCTTTATGAGCACCTGTTGATAAGAGCTGTTATGCCGTCGCAGGTGCACGGTCGACAGGTGTGTTAAGGGCGGCATGTTACGACACCGGCGTTGACCACTTCGATGATCACGTTTTTTGCTCTCTCTCTCTCTCTCTCTCTCTCTCTCTCTCTCTCTCTCTCTCTCTCTCTCTCTCTCTCTCTCTCTCTCTCTCTCTTTCTCTCTCTCTCTCTTTTCACACACACACACACACACACACACACACACACACACACACACACACACACACACACACACACACACACACACACACACACACACACACACACACACTTTCTTTCTATTCTCTCTCCCTCCCTCCCCCCTCCTTCCCTCCCTCTCCCTCTCTCTTTCTCTTCTTTATTTTCCACATCCTCATCTTCTCCTTTTCCCTCCCTCCTCCCTTTCCCTTCATTTTTATCGCTTCTAGAAGGCAGCCTCTAATTCTCCGGGTATGATGTCAGTCATGACGCAAATAGGAAGTCAATGGAGCAATTTGCGGGGGGGGGGGGGCGTCCAGAGATTATGGAAAGGAGCTGAATAATAATGAAGGGGAGAAAATGAATGAACGGGGGGTTTGAGAGACACGGCGAGAATGAATGGGCACAGGGGGGAGATGGAGACAAAAGCGGTGAAAGTTTCGGGATGAAAAACACAGATCATTGTATCTGGCGTGTGTGTGTGTGTGTGTGTGTGTGTGTGTGTGTGCTGTGTGTGTGAATGTGTGTGTGTGTGAGACACGGCGAGAATGAATGGGCACAGGGGGGA